>NC_081545.1:0-28134 GCF_901000735.1 Corylus avellana | reverse complement strand
TAAGCATTTTTAAGTGTCTGTTTCTTTATATTTTACCTATATATGTAACATATTCTCATTTACCTTTTTAATAAAAAAAAAAAATTAAAAAAAGAAAGAAAAAGAAAAAGAACAAAAAAAATACTAAAAAAATAGACAATTAAAAAAACTGAATAACATTTCAATTTTTTATAGGCTGTCGCATAAAGTCTTGTGCACTTAATATGAAAGCAGCTAGAGCGCGTGCTTGACTTGAAGTCAATTGTGTTAATTCTCAAGTCTTCACTTGATGAGCATAACAACATCTTAATTTCTTATTCCAAGTGTTCTCTACGTAAACTATGTTGTAATATATGTGTTACAAACTATTGTTTTTTCTTTTCTTTCTTCTTAAGCCCTTTTATTCTTTGATTAATATCCAACTAGTAGTCTCTTAAAAATTATTATTGTGACCGTTTGGTCATTAAATACCATTTAGTTTCTCTATACGTTTTTTACCATGAGTGGTTAAACCCATTGATTTTTCACTTTTATTGTTTATGACCGTTGATCATTAACAATTCCATGTGTTTTAATTCTTCAACAGTTTTGACCATTTACAAGGTTTTATGGCATTGTTCATTAATAAGCTTTTACGGTTTTTCTTCGATCATCGTTGACCATTTGGTCATAAAGTCTTTCAAGACTTTGGATAGAAAAAAGTGTGAGTTTGCTTTATATATATTAAGCTAATTTTCTTTGTCTATGCGACATATACAAAAAAAAGAGCACTTGAGATATATATATATATATTATTTCTATGTTTTCAATTAAAGAATAGTTTTTCTACAAGAAAAGATTTGGGTTGTTCTATTACTCTTCATTATTGGAAGTGCGTCCTTAACGAAGGTAGACGTTATAGTCTAATCCTGGGAGGTTGCGTGTCAAAGGATCCGATCGCATCGAGTTATACACTCCGGGAAACACGAATCAACATTTAAGGACAACGCTCTTGCGTTATTCTATAGCATATTGTGAGATCTTTCCATACTCTATTTTCATCTTTTATATTTTATTTATTTTATTGTTAATATTCATATTGTAATTATTTTATATCAATGAGAATTTGTGCACCATCCAAATTATTTCCAACAAACTACACTGATTAAATGACTCTAATACTGCTTCGAAGAAGAAAAAGACTCCTCTATGGTGATTAATACTGTCAGGGATAGAAATTTCAAACATCTCAAGCACCCACAACAACCCAAACCTTATCTCAAGAAATGAAGATGACTCGGACTTTTATCTGAATATTCACTACTGCAACTGGCAACCCATAACGTACGTGATATCTACTTCGAAATAATTTTAAATTAATTAATTTTTTTTAACGTCCCTTCCAGGGTTTGGTCTATTCAATAATTGATCACTTACATAGGAAAATATGAAAAACTTGTTTTTTTTTTTTTTGGCAAAATATGACAAGTGGATCATTAGTCTAGTACAGGGGATTGTCAAGTTCAAAGGTTTTGTATGTTTTGACATTGTGTAAATTCTTGTTTTTCTATAGTAAAGTAATTTTATGGGTTTAGCTGCTTCGGAGAAATTTTACATTTAGAGAGTTTTATAAATAGTTTTCTCTTCATAACAAAATATCTGTGTTCCTTACTATTCATTGCATGTTTAAATATTTGATTGATGATATGGTGTTAAGTCAGATCTAATTCCGCTTATTGTTTGTTAAACACCTATTCGACCCCTTATAGGTGCAGATTAGAGTTAATTAAGTTTTTCAAGTGAAAAAATAATCATCTCCATTGCATTAAAAAAGTATAGGAGTTGTAAATATGAGCGGCAAAATTGTCCCAATTTGAGTGATCGTGGACAAATCTGTGGCTTCACGTTTTTCAAATAAAGCTGCTATATATTCTTATTTGATGGCAAATATGTTTTACTTCCACCACTTTAATAATATATATATATTTTTTTGTCAGAGCACTTCTATTAAATTACTTGCTATGATATATATATATTAATCCCATTACCAATATCTTTTTTATTCTAAGCACCAAATTACTTTCGCTAAAGACTAAAGTAGACTGTTTCCAGAAAAATAAAAAATTGGAAAGTAACAAACGTGTTCTTGGAGCTAAATGGGCTTTTTTTTTTTTAAGTAGGTGATTCCCTTGGTAGTCAAGGGTTAGGTAAAATATTAAAAAATAAAATAAAAATCTAAAAGGTAACAAACGTGGTCTTAGTTCTAAATTGCTTTTTCTAAAGTAGGTGCTGCCGCGTTGCTGGTGAAGAAAATTTTCATTTTTTATCTCTCTAATAAAAAATGATTTTATCATCTCTCTTCTATAAAATGAAAATTTTCAAATCTGTTGCCCCACTTTAATTTCAGTTACACAAAGCCAACCATCTTACTTTCACTTTTTATAAAAAAGATATTTTATTACTTTTACACTCCAAATTAAAAAACTTTTTATAAGGGTATTACTTTTGCACTTCAATTAAATCACTTTCTATAATGTCTTATTTTCACATTTCCTCGATGCTTCTGTGAGAAGAGTAATGTTATTATCTCCGCCCATTTATAATGTATATTTTATCGTTGACATAATGTGTTATAAGTAGTTTAATTTTTTTGGTTTTTAGTGTTTAAATTTAAAAAAACAAAAAAACAAAAACAAAAACAAAAACAAAACTTCAAATACGTTACATTAACCATTTTAATGTGGGTTTTTTTTTTGGAAAAATAGTGTATACCTTAAAAAATAATAATAATTTATTTTTTTATTTTTTAGAGGAATAAATATTCCTTTATAGACTAGTAATTAAGGATATATGCGTTGCATTTAAGTTTGGAGATCGACTCCAAATGGGATTTTAAAAAAGTGTGACTAATTAGATGCTTCCATTATTATTGAGTGCATTATGATTTCACGAACATCATGTCACGTGAAGGCCCTAGCTGTTGTGGTGGTTTAACTTTCACACTTAAAAATTTATAAAGTCTTGTTTTCCCATATTGCTTTTGCTTTTCTATGTCTTCCACTTGCTAGTCTCTCGGGAGTCTTGCATTACTTTGCAAGGCTTTTGCTACGTCTGCCGAGCTTTCATATTAAGGGCACAACTACAAGACAAGACACCACCACCCTATAAATAAGGTCTCTCCTACTCCTAGGAGGCTTCACAATTACCAAGTTAGTTGCAACATTAATTATGGGTTTATCATCGCTTTCTCTCTTCATTTTCATTTTCATGGCCTTATTTTCACTTACTGATCATTCTTCTCCTCCTATGTGCCATGGTGATGACAGCTCTGCCTTGTTGCAATTCAAGCAAAGCTTTTTCACACCGGTGTATGATTTTGATAATCTTTATAATTGTCAATTCAAGCCTGCGTCTTGGACACTTGAACTAAACAAAAGTGATTGCTGCTCATGGGATGGAGTTGAGTGCGATGACAACACAGGTCGTGTAATTGGCCTCGACCTCAGTAGCAGCTGTCTATTTGGTTCTATTAGCTCCAGCAGTAGCCTTTTTCGCCTTGTTCACCTCCAAAGGCTTAACCTTGCCTACAATTACTTTAACTACTCTTCTATCCCACCCCAGGTACGCAATCTTTCAAGATTAACACATCTCAATCTCGCTTTCTCTAATTTTTCTGGTGAAATCCCCTTAGAAATTTCACAATTGTCCCAGTTGTCATATCTTGATTTGTCTAGTGACTATTCCCTTTTGGAACTCAAAAAGGCTGGCCTCAGAACCCTAGTTGGAAATTTGACCCACCTACAAGAGCTTGATTTGAGTAGGGTGCATATTAATTCTACTGTGCCTAATACTTTGGCAAATTTGTCTTCTTTAACATTCCTCTCTCTCTGTAGTTGTGGTTTGCACGGAGAATTTCCAATAGGCATCTTTAAGCTATCAAATTTACGGGTTCTTGATGTAGGTGAGAATGCAGGTCTCACCGGTTATTTGCCTAACTATAAATGGAGTAGCCCTCTTCAGAAATTGTATTTGACAAGCATGAGTTTCTCAGGTGAGCTACCCGCTTCCATGGGAAACCTTAGCTTTTTGACTGACTTGTCTATTAGGTATTGCAATTTCTCGGGGTCCATTCCATCTTCACTTGGTAACCTCACTAAACTCACTGTTCTTCTCCTTTCAAACAACTCTTTTGTGGGTAACATTCCTCATTCACTTGGAAACCTATTTCAACTCTCTCAACTCGACCTTTCCTGGACTCAATTGACAGGCCAAGTCCCTTTTAGGCTTCTAAACTTGCCACAATTGAGTTATCTTGATCTAAGTTATAATCTTTTGAGTGGTGAAATAAAATTCGAGAATGAGACACGATTGACTGTCATCGGCCTGAATAACAATCGGTTAACTGGTCCAATTACTTTTGGGCCTATGAACCTCACAAACTTACGGGTCTTGGACCTTGCATGCAACAAGTTTCGTGGTCAAATTTCAAACTCAATCTTCAGCTTCAAGAATCTTGAAGTTCTTTTTCTTTTTGAGAACTACTTTAACGGCACTTTGGAGTTTGATGAGTTTCTTAAGCTCAAACATTTATATGCATTGGATATTTCTGGTAATCAATTATCGTTACTCATTGAAGAAACAAGTGCCAATGCAACT
This sequence comes from Corylus avellana, assembly GCF_901000735.1. Classification (NCBI taxonomy): domain Eukaryota; kingdom Viridiplantae; phylum Streptophyta; class Magnoliopsida; order Fagales; family Betulaceae; genus Corylus; species Corylus avellana. Next base: position 23,520 of record NC_081545.1, on the reverse strand, counting down.
CTTCAGTTTGAAGATTTAGGATTTTCTTCATGCAACTTGAGCGAGGTTCCAAATTTCATAAGAAGCCAACATGAATTGAAGCATCTAAACTTGTCCAACAACAAGATTCATGGCCAAGTTCCAGAATGGATGTGGAACACAAGCACAAGAAGTCTAGAGGTTCTTGACCTTTCCAACAACTTGCTCGGAGGCTTTAGTCAACATCAAATTATTTTTCCATGGACTTCTCTACAATTTCTTGATCTAAGGTCCAATTTGCTCCAAGGATCACTTCCTACTCCCCCAATCTCCACTCTGCATTTTTATATTTCCAGTAATTCATTGACTGGAAATGTTTCGGAATTGTTTTGCAATCTGAGTTCTCTTCAAGTCCTTGATTTGGCTAATAACAACTTAAGTGGTTCACTTCCTCGATGCTTTGACAACTTTGCTGAATCTCTATTGGTACTTGATTTGCGAAGGAACAAATTTCAGGGAAGCATTCCAGAAACTTGGATAAATGGAAGCCAATTGAGGATAATAAATTTCAGTCAAAACAAATTTCAAGGGCAGTTACCGAGATTGCTGGCTGAGTGTACAATGCTAAAGGTCATTGATCTTAGTGATAACCAATTCAATGATACGTTTCCATTTTGGTTGGGACATCTTTCAAATTTAAAGGTCCTTAGGTTACGGTCAAACAAATTCAATGGTCGAATGGAGACGCCTCAAACTTATTTTTATAAGTTCCCCAACATCCGAATCCTTGACATCTCCTACAATGATTTTATGGGAAAGCTGCCATTAAGACTTTTTGAAAATTGGAAGGCCAAAAAACTTGCGGATGAGCATATGTTAACATATATTCATGAAAACTCAGACTTTGAAATAAGAAATTCTATTTGGTATGCCTATACGGCTCAGCCTTATACTTACTCTATGGTGATGACAAACAAAGGAAATGATGTTTTTTATGAGAAGGTCCAAGAAGTGTTCATAGCCATTGATTTCTCAAGCAATAGATTTGTCGGTGAGATTCCTGAATCTATTGGAAATTTAAAAGGAGCTCAGTTGCTAAATCTTTCTAATAATGCTCTTACCGGTCATATCCCATCATCTTTAGAAAACCTTACAGAGTTGGAAGCATTAGACCTTTCTCAAAATAAGTTGTCGGGGGAGATTCCACAACAACTAATACAACTCACTTTCTTAGAATTCCTCAATGTTTCTCATAATATTCTCACAGGGTCTATACCACAAGGGAGACAATTTGATACATTTGAAAACAGTTCATTTGAGGGGAATCTAAGATTGTGTGGGAGACCATTGACAAAGAAATGTAAGAATTCTAATGAGCAACCTTCTCAACCTTCAATCTCTCAAGAAAGTCAAGACTCTGGATCAACATTTGAATTTGGTTGGAAAATAGTTGCGATTGGATATGGATTTGGATTTGTTGTCAGAGTAATCATTGGGCGGATTGTGATTGAAAGGAAACATGATTGGTTAATGAAAACCTTAAGAATAAGGCCACTGGGTGGAAAGAGACGCAGAAATTAAATAAAATAGATTGGACAAGATACCCTCTCAATGCCATGTATGCATTTATTATACCCGTGTATTTCTACTTTAAATCTTATTTATCTGTGTGTAATGCGTTATTTCCCTTTTTCAATATTGTTTTGGTGTATTTTGGAATAGTGTGACATTAATATGTTGTATGTAAAATGCTTGGGTGGGATCTTTTTTATATATATTTTTATAATTTTTGTTGTAGTAGAGTGCATTACTTATCCCATGATTCCATTTGATAATTTTGGATTACTTGAACTTGGTGAGAACACAAAGTTCTTCATACTTGGCAGTTTTCTATTTCTAATGACGTTAAAAATACAAGTCAAGCATGCATAGCAACCAAACATATGTTATTCATAATGTCTTTTGTATTTAATAGAAAGCTCAATCGGTTAGATATCACACCATATAAAGAAGAGGCCATTTGATTGACAATATTCTCTCAAACTACTAAAATATTACATATCTCTCCAAAATTAATAAAAAATAAATCTTAAATTTTAATAATAAGACAAAAATTACTTTATTAATTTCATGTTAAATTCGGACGTCAGGATCAAAAATTGCTTCTTAAAAAATGGTTAAGAAGTATCTTCACAATTATGTCATGTTAATATTAATGTTAACTGTGACATCTTAACAACAACTAGACCTGCAATCTGTCACGACCGTCACATATCATCGAGACGCGTGCCTATGAGAAATGTGGAAAACCGTAATGGCCAGTACTCACGTGACACTCATACTGTTCGCCACGTGTCATCTTGCACTTGAGTTCTTTGTGGTCAGCATGTATCCTCTCTCTCTCTCTCTCTCTCTCCCCACCACGTGGCGTTTGTTCGATACTACAGTACGGCTGGGCAACTAAAAATAGCAGAGTCAACCACAATAACGAAACTACCCCCTCACTGCAATCGGCCATTACATTAAATCCGAGAGGTCATTTTCATAATTTCAGTGTTTATTACAGTGAAACACACTCCCCGATCTTTTCTCAAGTGCCACGGTGCCACCCTTCTCTGCTTTTCATTTGCTCCCCAGCTTTATCGAGCTTCCACACACCCGCTGAGAAAGAAGATTGTAGCATTATCTTCATCACATGGTAAGAATTCTTCATCTTCTGTTTTGCTTTCGTCTCTGTTTGTTTCAATTCCAATTAATCTTTTATGGTGATTTGGTTTTTCTGATCTTTTTTGAGTTGGAGTTCTTGTCAGGATAAGCTTTATGTCATCAATCGAATCTATTTGCGTCTAGGTTTTGAGTTCGATTTAGTTTTTTCTCTAGGAAATTTCGTAATTTGTGATAATTGAGTGGTTGTCAAGTGGAAGAACCACAGTGTGTGATCATAATTTTATGATTAATGAGTTTCGAAGCTCAATCTCTGTATTTTGCCTATACTCCCGCAAATTTTTATATTAACAGTAACTTCAATGAAAACGAATTACATTTGAGTGTGTAACAACCCACAGACTTATTATGATCCTTCCAACCCTTCATTTGGATTGGATGTAGCATATCTCATTATCGGGCAAAGCAAGATTATCGCACAAAGGACAAAGGAAACATCTTATAACGGGGAGTAATGTTACTATCACTCTCATTTCATACGGGCTGTTGTGATGTGTTTTAAGTAGCTTTATATGTCGATCATAAGAAAACTCTAGCCTAACCATTTTGGCTCCTAAAGCAATATGAGAAAGAGAGGGGGAGAGAGGGAGAATCTTTCCGTTGATATGGTAAGATGGTGTACTTATTACTTTTGCTAAACCCCTCACGTTAACGTTCTTGATATGTATTTCGCTTTTGTATGCAATATGTTATATTATAACTCAGATAATTTATTTTTGTTGAAAATCCTAAACTTCTCTTGAACTCTTATCAGGCCTTTTTCTCTTGAAAAGCCTTAAGAATCAAAACAGGGTGTGCTCAGTCGATGAAGCATTGATGAGCATAGGCCAAATGCTTTCTAGTACCCCTCAATTGCATTTCATCGAGCTTTGACTGACCACTCTCGGGTATCCCATAAGGCACTTGGTTGATCGAGCTTCTCACTCGGTCGACCAAGGTCGTTGTGCAGTGTCTTCACAGCCTGAAACACTTAAAAATTCCACAATTTTCTCCATTTTTCCTTCTCTTCTCATACCCACATCACTCAAATGTTATAATCCACGTTCGAGCTTTGATTTTTTTTATTAGTTTTAGTGCTTGTTATATTTCCATAGTAAAGTTAGAATGTTAGGTCCTTCAGGTAGAAATGCATGGACTTGCATAAAAGCTTGAGACTTCAGGGGCTAGCCTTTGTTTTGGACCAAAGTCAGGGCATGCTCCCTTTTCATCATATCAAGAGCATCCCTTGGTTGTTTAACAAAGGAAAGTGTACCACAAGGGTGATGGTTGAGTTGGTAGAAGAATTCCTTTCATCCTAGTGGTCGCGTGTTCGAATCCGCTTACGGTAGTAGATGTGTGAACCAGATGCTACTTTGAAGGGGTTCTACTGGCTCACACCTTTGTGGGGTTGTGGTGACGGACTCGCCTTCCCAAGCAGTAGCTATGGCTCAAACCGGACATTCCACAGCCGGTGGGACCTCGATGGTAACGCCCAAGGGAGGAAACTACACTGGTCGCCACTTCCCACCTTTTTAATTAGAAAAAAAAAAAAAAGGAAAGTGTGAAATAGGAAGAAAGTTGGGATCTTGGAGGTTTTATGATAAACATGTGACCTTTGATTTGTTTTTTTTAATTTTTTAATTTTTTAAATTAAAAAAAAAAAAAAAAAAGAATCCAAAGAACCCTTGGAATTAAGGGTAAATTTGGAATTTTATAAAAAAGTTAGGGGTATAAATGTCATTGTCTCACTTTTAACGTTTAAAATCTGACGAAGGGGTTCAAATTAATTGCAATTGAAAGTTCAGGAGTTCAAATTGAGAGGTTTCGAAGTTTATGGAGGACTTGTCAAATCGTGTGGTAATTCAAGGGTCTAAAATGAAGTTATCCCAAAAAACTATTAACAGCTAGTCCCATATATATATATATATATATATATGATACGATGGCGTTTTAGGTTTTTTATTTTTTTTTTATTTTTTTAAAAAGGAGGTTAGCGGTTACTAACCATTTTATTAACCGCTAACTGCCGGTTATTAAATAACTGCTACCGCTTAGGCGGTTAGCAAATTTTACTAACCATCTAGAGAGTTGCGGTTAGTGGTTTTAACCAATAATTGCTAACCATAACTTTTTTTCACCCCTATAGATATTTTCATTAACTTATATTAAACTTTAAATTATGATAATATCCCGATATGGTCCCAACCGTGTTCTGGCGGGATCCAAACAGGTCCCGGTTGTTTCTCGACTAGATCCCAACAAAGTCCCCACTAGGTCCTTACGATTCCTGATCGGATGTCGGCGAGGTCCCGACTAAGTCCCAACGGGATCTCGATGAGTCTTGACCCAATCTTGGTGGGTTTTGGTCGGGTCCTAATTGGGTCTCGGCGGATTCCCAACTGGGTCATTTTAAGCCCTATGAAGTCTCAGTATCTCAGTATTCAATTATTTTGTAATTTGTTTTACCATAATTGAGCCTTAATTAAGGAGTATTGACTAACCATTTTACCATAATTGAGGGCTTAAAATATCTTTTTTGGTTGAACAAAACTTAATTATATTATTACTAATTGGGGCTTTATCCATTAATTAGGGGGCCTTAGGCAGGTCTAGCCATGTGTATATATATGTGCACAAAGTCAAATTCAAGTCACGTTTAGTAGACATAAACAGGTCAAGGAATGGAATATCCATTTTCTTGTTCGGTTAGTTTAGTATTCTTAAGAATGGTTATACCTCATTCTGATGAATAGAAAAAGTATTCCCAAGAAAACTATTCATTTTTTTTTTCTTTTTTGAAAAGAAAAAAAAATAAATAAAAAATCTTCTTTATGAGTGGCCAATCACCAAGGGGTGAATAGGCCACCCAAATTGAAAGCACTAGTGGTACTTAGTTCAACCAACCCGATGATTTAAGGGTGTCATGCCACCTTCAAAGTCCATTTTGGGCGTGCTCATAACATTGGATGCATGAAAATATATATATATATATATATTTTTTTTGGAGACCATACCACATCAACTCTAGATGTTCTCAAAACAATCCATACTATACTTGCTCTCCTAATGTTTCTTTGATGGCAGGAAGGGTAGGCTAGATCATTAGGCCAATTAGGCAATTGCCTAAGGCTCCCAATTTAATAAGGCCCTCAAATAGAAAATAATAATAATAATAATTAGAAGATGAAAAGCATCATTCGAAAATTATCCTCTTCTCCAATTTCATGATTTTCTAACTCGTGATTCAAGTCCTTAAAATTCTTCCTTAAAGGATCGGTGATAAAAATGTTAATAAATTCTAATTACCAAAAACGCACTCAGTCACTTGCATTAATTTTTTGGGAAAATTACACTTTACCCCCTCAAAGTTGGCAGCAATTTTCAATTCAACTCCTAAAGTTTCAATTTTGCAATCTACCCTCCAAAATTTCAATTTTTTGCAATTCAGTCATTCTGTTAGTCAAAGCCGTTTTGACTGACAGAACAGTGATCACATGCGAGCTTTTGTACCTTACTTCCCCAAAATGCCCCCCCATCCCAAACCCCTCTCTCACGCACGCCGGATCTGCCGTTGCTACGCCACCGGTAAGTTCTCTTCGTCTCTCTCTCTCTCTCTCTCTCTCTCTCACCGGGAGCTTTGAGAAACAATGCCAAGAGTGAAACAAAAAAGGCCAAGAGTGAGCTTCCATGCAAACAACTGAAGATCCGACAGATCAGGCCAAGAGGGAACTTATCGGTGCCGTTGACTCGCGCGCATCTCACAACCCAAGTTAGCTTCCATGTAAACAACTGAAGATAATTACCCAGAGCTAGTAAAGAGCCTTCCCCTGCAAACACAAAGATGAAAGTGGCAATGAATTCCGACAAGGTGGCTCTCATGGAGTTAGGGTAGGTGGCATCTTCAGTCAAAATGGCATGTGCAAGGTGGTTCTGGCTGTCTTCCTCTTCGTTTGACGACAAATCTCTCTCCATCTCGCTTTCACTTTCCTTGAATCCACTGACCGCGTGGCCGATTGACTATCTAACAATGAACTCCAGCAAAGGAAAAGCACCAGACACCATTTGCTGCGGATAAGGTGCGGGTGGGGGCATTTTGGGAAAAAAAGGCCAAGAGTGATCATGTGCGAGTCACGTGATCACTGTTCTATTAGTCAAAACGGCTTTCACTAACGGAATGACTGAATTGGAAAAAATTGGAACTTTAGGGGATGGATTGCAAAAATTGAAACTTTAGGAGTCGAATTAAAAATCGCTGCCAACTTTGGGGTTAAAGTGTAATTTTTCGTAATTTTTTTTTTTTTTATTTGATTATTTCATGAACTCTTGTATTTTCATATATGAGGAGTATAACTAATTATTTGACTAGGGCCCTAGTGTATAAGTTAGATCAATATAACTAATTAGTATTTAAATAAAGAAAAAGGCCCCCATTTAAAATTGGGGCCTTAGGCTTCTAAATTTATTGAGCTGGCCCTAATTAACTGGGATTAGAATAATCATCAATATATTACAGTATTATTACATTTGGATGTAGTTCCCGGCCCCAAATTCTCTGGAATTTATCTTCTTTTCTATATGCCCATCCGATCATCAAAAAAACTTGTTAGAATATACGGTGACTCAGATGCATTCATTATTGAGTAATGCATTAATATGATTTCACATGATCACCAGCTGTTGTGGTGGTTTCACTTTCACACTTTTTATCAACTCTTGTTTTCCCATTGCTTTTGCTTTTGCTTTTTTTTTTTTTTTTTTATGTCTTCCACTTGCGTACGTGTTGTAGAAAAGATTGGAAAAATTGGGTTAGAGGATGACAAAAAGACTCGGAAAGTTGTTAACCACAATATAATTGTGTGGTAGATTTATTAAATGATGGGAAAATTGGAATAATTCACAATAAAATTATGTACAGTGAATGTCCAAAAACCAAACTTACAAAAATAAATGAATAATTAATGTCTAATTTACGTATGACCTTTTTGAGTGTGGAGTAAAAAAAGTAGTCCTAAGCAAATGCACCTTGCATGTTCCTTCCTATATATGAAAATACTTTACCCCAAAACAAACCGGCTAATTAAGACCACAAGTGATTTTTTTTCATGAATCCAAAATACCTGCTAACTTGCAGAAAATCATGTCTGAGGGACAAGTCAAGTCAAGCACGTTTCACATTATCTTGTAAATAAATGAATATATCTTGTAAAGTATGCTTTTTTAAATCCCACTTTAATTTCAGTTACACAAAGCCAACCATCTTGAAATTCATCAATTGAACCAATTTTCTCTAATAAACTTATCAATGAATCCATGCGCATGCTTCTGTTGCCTTAATTCGTTTCCTGGCCATGTGGCTGTAGAGATCGAAGACATAGAACCAACGAGTAAAAGTAGAGCAATTAAGCGCATGAATTTGAACAGACACAAATCTATCTCCATGATTTTTTATAAATGTTTTTGTTTCACTACTCTTTACATAATTAGGAAAGAACTGCAAGTCTTACATACACATATAAGCATTGCATAAGTTTTTAGACCAGACGTGAATGATGATAATTAATATAGACACTGTTCTTATGACGTACGGCAATTACAACACTTTTTATAAAGCAATTAACACACTTTCTACAAAGGTATTACTTTCACTTTTTATAAAGGTATTTAATTACTTTCACTCTTTAATCAAAGCTATAAAAAGGTATTTTAGTACTTTTAAACATCAATTAAATCACTTTTTATAAAGTTATTACTTTCGCACTTCAATTAAAGTACTTTCTATAATATCTTATATTTTTCACATTTCGGCCCTATGCTTTTGTAAAATGAGTAATGTTATTATCTCCCCATTTATAATATATATTTTATTGTTGACATAATGTGTTATAAGTAGTTTAATTCATTTTGGTTTTTTATTGTTTGACATAAAAAAAAACAACTTCAAATACCTTATATTAACCGTTTTAATTGAGTATGAACAATAGCAATATTTGAAAATAAAAGGTGTTTCGCTATCTCTTTATGGGCCCAGCCCATACTATTACAAAATCAGCTAGTGGAAAAAAGATAAAAACATAAAAAAAAAATAAAAAAATAAAAAATAAAAAGGAATTGCAATTGTTCAAAATGGCTTAGATAGTTTAGGGGACCAATTACAACTTTTTTAGTTTGAAAGGAAATATTGTCATTTGAGTGTAAGTTGAGAGAATAAGCATAGTTTTCTCATACTCTAAATTGATAACTATTCAATGATCGATCGCTTCAATCTCTTTGTTTCTTCGTTTAATATATATGGTTTGAAAAAAGAAAAAAAAAAAACTAATGGGGGTTTTTGGGAAAAATATTGTATTCCTTAAAAAATAATAATTATTGTTTTTAGTTTTTTAGAGGAATAAATATTCCTTTATAGCCTAGTAAGAATGTACGCGCACGTTACAAAGTTTGGAGACACCAAATGCGATTTTAAAAAAGTGTGACTAATTAGATGCTTCCATTGTTATTGAGTACAGTACATTATGATTTCACGTACATCATGTCACATATATGAAGGCCCAAGCTGTTGTGGTGGTTTAACTTTCACACTTAATTAATTTATCAAGTCTTGTTCTCTCATTGCTTTTGCTTTTCTATGTCTTCCACTTGCTACTTGATTAGGGGGCCACAGTTTTCCCTTTGCTTTTGCTTTTCTGTCTTCCAGTACTGTGCCGTAGAAAAGATTGGGAAAATTGGGTTAGAGGATGACGAAAAGTCTCGGAAACTTGTTAACCACAATTAATATTGTGTTGTAGAATTATTAAATGATGGGAAAATTGGAATAATTCACAATAAAATTACAGTGAACGTCCAAAAACCAAACTTATAAAATAAATACACAGATAATGAAAAGAACGTAACCCTTTTTTTTTTTTTGTGTGGTTGTGAATAATAAAAGGAAATAGAATACGAAACAACCATGTTATCTATTCTTATACTAGTTACTTGTTAGTGATGCATATTACAAGGCAATGATAGATAATAGATTTGTAGGTATAGCTCCAAAAACACGTTTTGAATGAAAATCATAAGTAGACGCTGGAAACTCAGAATTTGAAGCAATAAAGCAATAATTAATGTTTTACGTACGACTTTTTTTGAATGTGGAGTAGAAAAAGTAGTCCTAAGCGAAAGCACCTTCTTCCTTCCCATGAAAAAAGGAGTCCTAATCTTTCGCAAAAGCACTTACTTTGTTACTTGGAGGGAGGAAATATTGTGTGAGGGCCAAGCTAAGTCATGTCAAGTCAAGCGCCATTTTGTGTAACACAAGGCCAATCATTTTTATAATAATATTCATCCATTCAACCAATTTTATCTAATAAAGTTGTCAATAATTAGTTCATATGCTTCCGTGGCCTTTGTTTCCTGGGTACGTGTGTGTGTTTCTGTGTTTTCTTCTTTTTATCTGTTCCTTAAGACTTGAATGGGCAATCTCTGGACATGATTGAAATGCTAAATAGCTTTCATGTGCCCAATCTCAAGTAACGGGGTGAAATTCTTGTTCAATTCACACATTTGTTAAATGGCGGTTATACATATATATAAGATGGCGTTTTAGGGTTTTTTTTTTTTTTTTTTTTTTTTCTTTTAAAAAAAAAGGTTAGCAGTTACTAATTGTTTTATTAACAACTAACCGCCAGTTATTAAATAACCACTACCGCTTAGGCGGTTAGCAAATTTTACTAACATTTAGCCACAATTGGTTATTGGGCCTAAGTAGGATAACCATAATTTGTTTCTTCGGTCTACCATTTTTTGCTCAGAAAAAAACAAAAAACAAAACAAAACAAAAACAAACAAACAAACGAAAAACAAGGATTAGGGTTATAATTTTCTCTTCTGTTCCCCTTCTAATAGGGCCAAATTCAGTACTCATCAAATAGGTGTATAGTTTGAATATGTTCGAATAAAAAAAAGTATATAACTAATGAAAAATGATAAAAGGCACAACTAAAACTCAACTTTCACTCAACTTTTCTCTTAAGTTTAAAAAAAAAAAAAAAAAACTGCATGTGGAGGAGAGAGATAGCCTTAAACTAGGGAGAGAGAGAGAAATTTGGTCTAGAAGTAAGGCTAAAGTTGAGTTTAAGTTGTGACTGTATCATACCTCATAACTTATACAACACGTTATTGCCCATGCGCCTTGGTGAATGACTTTTAACCAAAAGCCTCTTCACCCTTGTTCATATAATATTCTTCAATAGTAATAAATGAAATTTTAAATTATGAGTCTTTATCTTGAAAACGGTCCAATAATTACAATATTGTTCATATATATAATAACATGATGGATTATATATATAAATCGGCCAATCATGTGAGAATAAGGTTGCATATATACATCTGGTGAGTAAATTTGAAAGAGATGTCTAGGGAAAAGCCTCATAAGATTATAGTTAATTTATATACATACATGTTAGGATGCCTCTATAAAATGGATTAAACCTTTTTGGGTATTAAGCCTGTAAGATTGTTGTTTTGCAACTCAAGCCAAGTCAATTTGTTTTGGTTACATAAGAAATCTGGTAATTTCCGTAAGTTGCAAGAACCCAATCCTAAAGTGTGAAACTGTGGAAGAGTATCATTTGAATTGGCCTTAGTCAACAATGTCAAATTGTTGGATGATAGAATAAGCACACTTAAACTTTTGATCTTAAGAAACATGTCAAACTCTAGCACCCCAACCAATTTATTAAATGAGAGGTCCTGATAAATTAGTTGAGTCAAGTTAGTTAACAAGGAAGAAGGGATGTGACCTATAAGATTGTTCTCTGACAAATCCAAACTAGTGAGTTGAGTGAGATTACTTAGTAAAAGTGGGATAGATCCAGAGAAAAGGCATTTTCGAAAATCTAAAAAATATAATGAACTTAAATTTCCAATTGAATTCGGTAGTTTACCATAAAAACCTGTGCCCTCAAGTGTCAAAAGCTCCAAAGAACCGTTAGAGTGAAATTCAGGCAAATGGACAATGAGATCTTCATTGTATGCTACAATAAGATTCCGTAGATTTGGTAGCAAAAAAATTTCAGTTGGAAATTTTCCCTGTAAGTAGCAGTATTGGAGATCCAGAGTTATTCATCATCTTTTACTGTGTATATTGCTCTTTTGATAAAGAAAGAACTACAAGTGAAGGGCTTTTATAAGCGTTACATAAGTTTGTACACCCAAGAAGACGACTCATTCAAAATAAGAAGTATTTTGAAAAAGTGTGACTCAATTATTGTAATCTATATGAAACAACAACCATGTAATCTAATCTTATACTACTTGTTGTTTTTCACTTATTTTTGAGAGAATTAATGAAAATCATGTGTAGACGAGGGCCGGGAAACGCGGTTTGAAGCGAAAGCACCTTGTTCCTTCCTATGAAAATATCTTACAAAGAGACAAACGAGCTGATGAGACCTCATGTGATTTTGTTCATGGATACAAAATGCGCACCTTGTAATTTCGAGAAAATATTGTCTGAGGGCCAATAATTCACAATAAAATTACAGTGAATTAAATCTTGTAATTGTGTGGTAGAATTAAATCTTGGTTGGAAAATTTGAATAATTCACAATAAAATTATAGTGAATGTCCGGAAACCAAAAATTCGTTTTGAGCGAGTACTGAATGAAAACTATTGTAGGTGGAAACGCGGAATTTGAAGCAATAAAGCAATAATTAATGTCTAATTTACGTACGACTTTTTTGAGTGTGGAGTAGAAAAAGTAGTCCTAAGCGAAAGCACTTTGTTCCTTCCTATGAAAATCTTGATAGGAAACTTCTTAAAAGTGAGTTTGTTCATGAATGCCAAATCTTGTATGAGGGACAAGTCAAGTAGTCAAGCACGTTTCACATTATGTTGTAATTGTAAATAAACGAATATATTATGGTAATTATACCTTAAAGTATGCTTTTTAAAATCCCACTTTAATTTCAGCTACACAAAGCCAACCATCTTTAAATTCATCCATTCAACCAATTTTCTCTAATAAACTTATCAATTAATCCATATGCATGCTTTTGTTGCCTTAATTCGTTTCCTGGCCATAGCATGTGGCTGTAGAGAAGACATAGAACCAATGGGTAAAAGAAGAAACATAAATTTTTAGATTAGACATGAATGATGATAAATAAAGACATTGTTATTATGGGTTTAAAATGAAGGACCACGATTTTATAACATGAGAATCTTCAATTTTAAGTAATTAGAGAGAATTTTAATCCGTTCTTATGACATACGGCAATTACAACAATTATTATAAAGCAATTAAAACACTTTTTATAAAGGTATAGTTTCACTTTTTGTAAAGGTATTTTAGTACTTTCACACTTTAATTAAAAATCCTTTTATAAAGGTATTACTTTCACTTTTTATAAAAAGGTATTTTATTACTTTTACACTTCAATTAAAAAACTTTTATATAAAATCTTTTTATAAAGGTATTACTTTCACTTTTTATAAAAAGGTATTTTATTACTTTTACACTTCAATTAAAAAACTTTTTATAGAAGGTATTACTTTCGCACTTCAATTAAAGCACTTTCTATAATGTCTTATTTTCACATTTCCTCTATGCTTTTGTGAAAGGAGTAACGTTATTATCTCCGCCCATTTATAACGTATATCTTATCATTGACATAATGTGTTATAAGTAGTTTAATTTTTTTGGTTTTTAGGGTTTGACATTAAAAAAAAAAAAAAAACGTTACATTATTTGAAGTTTTTTTTTATTTTTTTAGTGTATTCCTTAAAAAATAATAATAATTTATTTTTTTATTTTTTAGAGCAATAAATATTCCTTTATAGCCTAGTAATTAAGGATATATATACGCGTTACATTTAAGTTTGGAGATCGACTCCAAATGGGATTTTAAAAAAAGTGTGACTAATTAGATGCTTCCATTATTATTGAGTGCATTATGATTTCACATCATATATATGTCACATGAAGGCCCTAGCTAGCTGTTGTGCATGGTGGTTTAACTTTTTCACACTTTAATTTATCAAGTCTTGTTTTCCCATATTGCTTTTTCTTTTCTATGTCTTCCACTTGCTAGTGTCTCCGAAGTCTTGCTTTACTTTGCAAGGCTTTTGCGACGTTTGCCGAGCTTTCATATTAAGGGCACAACTACAAGACAAGACTCCACCACCCTATAAATAAGGTCTCTCCTACTCCTAGGAGGCTTCATAATTACCAAGTTAGTTGCAACATTAATTATGGGTTTATCATCGCTTTCTCTCTTCATTTTCATTTTCACGGCCTTATGTTCACTCACTCATTCTTCTCCTCCTATGTGCCATGGTGATGACAGCTCTGCCTTGTTGCAATTCAAGCAAAGCTTTTTCACACCGGTGTATACTTGTCAATTAAAGCTTGCGTCTTGGACACTTGAACTAAACAAAAGTGATTGCTGCTCATGGGATGGAGTTGAGTGCGATGACAACACAGGTCGTGTAATTGGTCTCGACCTCAGTAGCAGCTGTCTATTTGGTTCTATTAACTCCAGCAGTAGCCTTTTTCGCCTTGTTCACCTCCAAAGGCTTAACCTTGCCAATAATTCCCTTTTCCCATCTTCTATCCCACCCCAGGTACGCAATCTTTCAAGATTAACACATCTCAATCTCTCTTTCTCTAATTTTTCTGGTGAAATCCCCTTAGAAATTTCACAATTGTCCCAGTTGTCATCTCTTGATTTGTCTCAAGACTATTCCCTTTTGGAACTCAAAAAGGCTAGCCTTAGAACCCTAGTTGGAAATTTGACCCACCTACAAGAGCTTGATTTGAGTGGGGTGTATATTAATTCTACTGTGCCTAATACTTTGGCAAAATTGTCTTCTTTAACATTCCTCTCTCTATGGGGTTGTGGTTTGCACGGAGAATTTCCAATAGGCATCTTTAAGCTATCAAACTTGCGGGTTCTTAATGTAGGTGCCAATGCAGGTCTCACCGGTTATTTGCCTAACTTTGCATGGAGTAGCTCTCTTCAGAAATTGTGTTTGGCACACACGAGTTTCTCAGGTGAGCTACCCGCTTCCATGGGAAACCTTAGCTTTTTGACTTACTTGTCTATTTGGGATTGCTATTTCTCAGGGTCCATTCCATCTTCACTTGGTAACCTCACTAAACTCACCACTCTTCGCCTTTCATATAACTCTTTTGTGGGTAACATTCCTCATTCACTTGGAAACCTACTTCAACTCTCTTCTCTAAAAATTTCATGGACTCAATTGACAGGCGAAGTCCCTTTTAGGCTTGTAAACTTGCCTCAATTGACTTTTCTTGATCTAAGCCATAATCTTTTGAGTGGTGAAATAAAATTCGAGAATGAGACACAATTGACTGTCATCGGCCTGAACAACAATAATTTAACTGGTCCAATTACTTTTGGGCCCATGAACCTCACAAACTTACGTGTCTTGGACCTTGCAGTCAACAAGATTCATGGTCAAATTTCAAACTCAATCTTCAACTTTAAGAATCTTGAATTTCTTTATCTTTTTGAGAACTACTTTAACGGCACTTTGGAGTTTGATGAGTTTCTTAAGCTCAAACATTTATCTGAATTGGATATTTCTGGTAATCAATTATCGTTACTCACTAAAGAAACTAGTGCCAATGCAACTCTTCAAAAGTTTCAAGTTTTAGGATTTTCTTCATGCAACTTGAGCGAGGTTCCAAATTTCATAAGAAGCCAGCATGAGTTGAAGAATCTAAACTTGTCCAACAACAAGATTCACGGCCAAGTTCCAGAATGGATGTGGAACACAAGCACAACAAGTCTAGAGGTTCTTGATCTTTCCAACAACTTGCTCACAGGCTTTAGTCAACATCCAATTTTTCTTCCATGGACTTCTCTACAAGTTCTTGATCTCAGGTCAAATTTTCTCCAAGGATCACTTCCGATTCCACCAGTCTCCACTTTGTATTTTTTTATTTCCAACAACTTAATCACTGGAAATATGCCAGAATTGTTTTGCAATCTGAGTTCTCTTATAGTCCTTGATTTGGCTAATAACAACTTAAGTGGTTCACTTCCTCGATGCTTTGACAACTTTAGTGCTTCTCTATCGGTACTTGATTTGCAAAGGAACAAATTTCAAGGAAGCATTCCAGAAACTTGGATAAGAGGAAGCCAATTGGGGATAATAAATTTGAGTCAAAACAAATTCCAAGGGCAGTTACCGAGATTGCTGGCTGAGTGTACAATGCTAAAGGTCCTTGATCTTAGTGATAACCAATTCAATGATATGTTTCCATTTTGGTTGGGAGATCTTCCAAATTTACAGGTCCTCATGTTACGGTCAAACAAATTCAACGGTCCAATGGAGACGCCTCAAACTTATTTTAAGTTCCCCAACATCCATATCCTTGACATCTCCTGCAATGATTTTATGGGAAAGCTGCCATTAAGACTTTTTGAAAATTGGAAGGCCAAAAAATTTGAGGATGATGAGCATATGTTAACATATATTCATGAAAGCTCAGACTTTCAAAAAAAAAGATATTGGTTTGCCGATGTGGCTTGGGCTGCTTATACTTACTCTATGGTGATGACAAACAAAGGAAACGTTGTTTTCTATGAGAAGGTTCAAGAAGTGTTCACGGCCATTGATTTCTCAAGCAACAGATTTGTCGGTGAGATTCCTGAATCTATTGGAAATTTAAAGGGAGTTCAGTTGCTCAATCTTTCTAATAATGCCCTTACCGGTCATATCCCATCATCTTTAGGAAACCTTACAAAGCTAGAAACATTAGACCTTTCTCAAAACAATTTGTCGGGGGAGATTCCACAGCAGCTAACACAACTTATTTTCTTAGAAGTCTTTAGTGTTTCTCATAATAATCTCGCAGGACCTATACCACAGGGGAAACAATTTGATACATTTGAAAACAGTTCATTTGAGGGGAATCCAAGATTGTGTGGGAGAACATTGACACGAAAATGTGAGAATTCTAATGAGCCGCATTCTCACCCTTCAATCTCTCAAGAAAGTCAAGACTCTGGATCACCATTTGAATTTGGTTGGAAAATAGTTGCGATTGGATATGGATTTGGATTTGTTGTTGGAGTAATCATTGGGCAGATTGTGATTGCAAGGAAATATGATTGGTTAATGAAGACCTTAAGAATAAGGCCATTGGGTGGGAGGAGACACAGAAATTAAATAAAATAGTTGGACAAGATACCCACTCAAAGCCATGTATGCATTTATTATACCCGTATGTTTCTACTTTAATTTTTTTTTTTTTTTGATGTAATGCATTCCTTCCCTTTTTCATTATTGTTTTGGTGTATTTTGGAATAGTGTGGCATTAATATGTTGTATGTAAAATGCTTTGGTGGGATCTTTTATATATATTTCTATAATTTTTGTTGTTGTAGTAGAGTGCATTACTTATCCCATGATTCCATTTGATAATTTTCGATTACTTGAACTTGGTGGGAACACAAAGTTCTTCAGACTTGGCAGTTTTCTATTCCTAATGACGTTAAAATTCAAGTCAAGCATGCATAGGAACCAAACATATGTTATTCATAATGTCTTTTGTATTTAATGGATAGTTCACTTGGTTAAAAATCACACCTTATAAAACGTAGGCCATTCAATTGATAATATTCTTCAAAACTACTAAAATATTGCATATTTCTCCAAAATCAATAAAAACAAAAAACAAAAATAATCTTAAATTTTGATAATAAGATGAAAATTACTTTATTAACTTCATAGTAAAAAATTGCTTCTTAAAAAATGGTTAAGAATTATCTGCACAATTATGTCCGTTAATGTTAATGTTAACTGTGGCATCTTATCAACAACTAGACCTGCAATCTGTCACGACCAGTTCATGGTCACATGTCATCGAGACGCGTGCCTATGAGAAACGTGGAAAACCGTAATGGCCAGTACGCACGTGACACTCATACTGTTCGCCACGTGTCATCTTGCACTTGAGTTTTTCATGGTCAGCATGTATCCTCTCTCTCTTCTCTCTCTCTCCCCACCACGTGGCGTTTGTTCGATCCTACAGTACGGCTGGGCAACTAAAATACGCATAGTCAACCACAATAACGAAACTACCCCCTCACTGCAACCGGCCATTACATTAAATCCGAGAGGTCATTTTCATAATTTCAGTGTTTATTACCGTGAAACACACTCCCCGATCTTTTCTCGGTTGCCACGGTGCCACCCTACTCTGCTTTTCATTTGCTCCCCAGCTTTATCGAGCTTCCACACACCCGCTGAGAAAGAAGATTGTAGCATTATCTTCATCACATAGTAAGAATTCTTCATCTTCTGTTTTGCTTTCGTCTCTGTTTGTTTCAATTCCAATTAATCTTTTATGGTGATTTGGTTTTTCTGATCTTTTTTGAGTTGGAGTTCTTGTCAGGATAAGCTTTATATCATCTATCGAATCTATTTGCGTCTAGGTTTTGGGTTCGATTTAGTTTTTTCTCTAGCCAATTTCGTAATTTGTGATAATTGAAGCTCAATCTCTGTATTTTGCCAAAATTTGATGCTAACAGTAACTTCAGTAACCCAAGATCATCCCTTCGATGCTTCTTTTGCTGTATACCCCTTCCATCTGAACAACAAAATGGGTTGCATGCTTTACGTTTTAAAGAAGACCGATGAGGGGAACATAAATTCCAAATTAAGGGGTATTGAAAAATCTGAAGTTCCTGTTTTAATTGTTTCTAGTCGGTTAATGTTGAAATCTCATTTCTTGAGTTTAATTACCAAACATTTGAAATTGCTACGTTTTTATGTCAGAACTGTTAAAGTCTCCAAATTTTCTTAGCGTGATTTTGCAAGAAAAGGTTCTGGATGTGGTCTACTTTGTGTGTTACGAGCGGTCAATGTTATCTGCATGCCTAGAGTATTGTAAGGTTTTGAACACATGCTGTTGCTCAATGAACTTAATCTAGGTCTATTCAATGCCTGTTGCTCAATGAGCTATAGTAGTCATACTAATTATATTTGTTAATTATATTCCTGATAGATAGATCATGAATGGAGAGTTATTTGTTAACTGGTTGCAAGTTCAAAAATGGATTATGTCACTAATACTTGTCATCTATTATAGGTAACAAGTTGATCTGTTGTGGAAAGGAACTTTTGTAAGTTAAACATTGAAAATGGGGGATTCCGATGGAGGTTTGTCGAACTCACAACTGCTGAAAAATTTGGGTGCTGGTGACTACTTGTCTGTTTGGAAAGGCTATGGGCCATATGGGATTGTGGGTGCAGTTATTATTGGTCTTCTCATACCTATATTGCTGTCTGCTCTGTTCCTGGGAAAGAAAAAGGAAAAGCAAAGAGGAGTTCCAGTACAAGTTGGTGGTGAGGCAGGTTATGCAGTTCGTAATGCTCGAGTTAGTGAGCTGGTTGAAGCTCCTTGGGAAGGAGCCACAACCATGGCAGCTCTATTTGAGCAATCTTGTAAAAAGAATTCACGAAATCCATTTCTCGGAACAAGAAAGCTAATTAGCAGAGAATTTGTCACAGGTAGTGATGGTAGGAAGTTTGAGAAACTACACTTAGGGGATTATGAATGGCAAACTTATGGACAGATATTTGATCGTGCTTGCAACTTTGCATCTGGGCTTGTCAAATTAGGTCATGATTTGGATAGCCGTGCTGCTATTTTTTCTGACACTCGGGCAGAGTGGTTCATTGCTCTTCAGGTAGCCTTTTTTCATTCATACTTTGACATCATAAATGTCTTTTTTCTTTTTTTTTTTCCTCTTCGTTCTTTTCTTTTTCTTCTTTGGTTTAGCTTTATGGATGCAGGAGATGCTAAGATTGTATTTTTGGTCCAGGGATGCTTTCGACAAAGCATCACTGTTGTTACTATTTACGCTTCTCTAGGCGAGGATGCCCTGATTCACTCACTTAATGAGGTTAGGAAAACGCTGCTCTTGTATACCTTAGGATATCGTATTGTCTAGGATATGCATGACTAACATGCAAATCCATACTATATTTTATAGTGAATTACAAAGATTTTGAACAGTCCTAACTCAGAGCTGTAAATTCTCTACAGACCCAAGTGTCAACTCTTATTTGCGAATCCAAGCAGTTGAAGAAGTTGGCTGCTATAAGCTCAAGCCTAAAGAGTATCCACAATATTATTTACTTTGAAGATGATGGAATTGAAAATGATACCATCTCTGGAAGTATGAACGAGTGGACAATCACATCTTTTTCTGAGGTTGAGAAACTTGGGAAAAAAAGTCCTGTTCATCCAAGCCTGCCTTCCAAAAATGGTATTGCTGTTATCATGTATACAAGTGGCAGTACAGGTTTACCAAAGGTTTGTTCCTGCTTTTAGTTCCTTATGTTGTGCATTTGTTCTTTGCTGCAAATGAGAGAGAGGGTGGATCCAGAATCATGCTTAGCAAATTTTTGCCAATTGTTCATCACTGGAAGGGTTTTATTTTCTGGTTTATTTTTTGGGGTTGCAGATGCCCAATTCAAATGTGGTCCAGAAACTTAGAGTAATGTGTCTTTGTATAACTTTTGTACCATGTTTGTTTGCAAGTTCTTTTTGAGGCGAGTTATAATCCCGAACCCAGAGGTTTCTTCTCAATGTGTTCCTGAAATTTTTATTTGAGCTCTATAATTTCTTAAGTCATGATAAACACCTGCATATGTTTGTGTTGTCTGGCTCTGAAAGCCTAGTATCCTTATACACAAAGTGGCATTAACATGGTGTAGTATGTAACAATTGTAGGGGGTCATGATCACTCATGGAAACATTGTAGCCACTGCTGCAGGTGTTATGAAAGTAATCCCAAAACTAGGTAGAAATGATGTGTACATGGCGTACTTGCCCCTGGCTCATGTTTTTGAACTGGCAGCTGAGGTACTTTCTTGTTTGCATTTGTATTTTTAATGTTAATTGGTTGAAATCGTCTTAACATCACTGTGGTTGTCCAGTCTGTGATGTTGGCTGCAGGTTGTGCAATGGGTTATAGTTCAGCATTGACGTTAACTGACACTTCTAACAAAATTAAGAAAGGAACCAAGGGGGATGCTTCTGTATTAAAGCCAACCCTCATGACAGCAGTTCCTGCTATTTTAGATCGAATTCGTGATGGAGTTGTGAAAAAGGTTTGCATTTGATTGGCACATATCTGTTGGTTGAGAATACTTGGGTAAACAGTCAGCTTTCTTCTTCACTATCTATTATGTTGTAATTTAGGTTGAGGAAAAAGGGGGGTTAGTGAAGCATCTATTCGACATTGGATGTAAGCGACGTCTAGCCGCTGTAGAAGGAAGCTGGCTTGGGGCTTGGGGATTGGAGAGAATTTTGTGGGATATCATTGTCTTTAAAAAAGTACGCATTTTAATTGGAGGACACATCCGATTTGTGCTCTGTGGTGGAGCTCCTTTATCTGCGGATTCACAGCGGTTTATCAACATCTGCATGGGGTAATCGGACTTTGAATCATAAACTATTGGTCTTTTTAAGTTTAGAATTGACAGGTCAATGTTGTATCAGCTACCAAAGAAGATCAAGTTCAGTTCCATGTTAGAGCATGCTCCACTGCTTATAATTGGTCTCTGTGTAGATCGCTTAAAAGTTTCTTTATTCTGTTTCATATTCACATTTAAGATGATCTTCTGAAAATATTGCCCTTCGGCAGGGCTCCTGTTGGTCAAGCATATGGCTTGACTGAAACATTTGCCGGAGCCACTTTTTCTGAGTGGGATGATTCAACGGTGGGACGTGTTGGACCACCGCTTCCTTGTTGCTACATTAAGGTAAGCCTCGACTTGGTAACGAAACTTTCAACAGAATTTCGTAATCAGATCTATACTCTTGTTTGTGAAGAGAATTTGGTAAATTGTACTGTGTTTGGCACATTTCACTTCGCACTAGCTTATCTTTGGTGAGTGCTTCCAATTGACAATAACAATCAAAAGTTTGTTTTTCCATGGAAGTATAAATCTTTGCTAATTCATTGCATACGACATAAACTTGTAAATTCCATTAAGAATTCATGATGGTAAGTGTATGGGGTGTACCAGGTAGAATACTTTCAAATGGGATTTAATGTGTCTTTAATTTGATATTGTAGCTTGTTTCTTGGGAAGAAGGTGGATATTTGACAACTGACAAACCAATGCCCCGAGGAGAGATTGTAGTGGGGGGTTTCAGTGTAACTGCTGGTTACTTTAAAAATCAAGAAAAAACTAATGAGGTGTACAAGGTAATTTCCAAGCTGTGTCTGTGTTTCTTTTTTTCTATTTATGTTTTACATATGCTGCAACTTGATCTTGTAGCCTGTATATACATGCACTCATGATCTGTTACATAGTACAGGTTGATGAGAGGGGCATGCGCTGGTTTTATAGTGGTGACATTGGAAAATTTCACCCTGATGGATGCCTTGAAATTATTGATAGGAAGAAGGATATAGTGAAACTTCAACATGGAGAATATATCTCCCTTGGAAAGGTGCAATTAAAGCTTTACCTTATATTTCTTAATAGAATATGTCTCAGAGGTGCTCACTGAATTAGTAGCTGCGTTATTGCAGGTTGAGGCGGCTCTCACATCGAGCAATTATGTGGATAATATCATGGTACACGCAGATCCCTTCCATAACTATTGTGTAGCACTAGTTGTTCCTTTGCACCAGGTCCTCGAGAAGTGGGCCCAACAAGCTGGCATCAACTACAGTGATTTCTCTGAGCTGTGTGAGAAAGCTGAAAGTGTCAGCGAGGTTCAGCAATCTCTTAATAAGGTTTTGTTTATTTTCCTTTTTCTTCTGAAAACTTATTTGAAACTACTGTGACAAAGCCATATTTTATTACATCTCCACTGCTGCTGGAACTGCAGAATACATATTTAGGAGATACAGAGATCTAACTATTGAGCAAGTTTTATATTTTTGCATAATATTTAACAAGAGGCCAATCGACCCTTGCATATGCCGAAAGTTCCAAAGTAAAAAAGGTCTTTTGATTTTGTTTTATTCAAGAATTAGTGCAGAAATAAGAGCATATTTTTATGTGTGCAGGTGGCAAAAGCTGCAAAATTGGATAAGTTTGAAACTCCTGCAAAGATTAAGTTGCTGCCTGAACAATGGACCCCTGAGTCTGGATTAGTCACTGCTGCTCTCAAGATAAAGAGGGAACAAGTGAAGGCCAAGTTCAAGAATGAGCTTCTAAAGTTATATGCGTGAAACATGTATTGATTTATGACTTCTGAAGTGTTGAGCTTTATTTCACTGACATGGTGTTATTTTATACTCAAATTTTGTAATTTTCCTTGGTCATAATATGTTCTTACAAATTTTGTAATTTTCAGTTAATGCTTGTTATGGCTAAATCTTTGTGGCCTACCTGGCACAAAAAGATCATATACTGATGTTTCAACTTTGGTAACTGTGATTTCGCGCCTGTCAATATGCAGACCTACTAAAATAATCATCAATGGCGAGCAAGCATAGATGAAGTGAACTACTTAAAGAAGCTTCTTGTCGAATCAAGGATTTGAAGCAAACTCAAATTGCAAACCAATTCGCAAAATTTTCATGTTTGAAATATAATAATTCACAGTGGAGTTTGGTGAATGGGATTTGCGAATCCCTGAAGTAATTTTTGGCAAGCTTAAACCTTTGGAGGTGAACAAGGCAGACAAGGCAGAAAAGATTAGTGTTGGAGTAAATAGCCATATTTTTTTTTTTTAAAAAAAAAATAACAATCTCAGACAATCTATTTTTTGCAATTTGGTTAACAATCTCACTTTTTATCTATAAAATTGCAATGTTAAATGCACTCAAAGGCCAATTATATGACCTTTGTCCTCTTTGCACTGA
>NC_081544.1:36839518-36845065 GCF_901000735.1 Corylus avellana | reverse complement strand
ATGGAGAGAGGCATTCTGTAATTTTGGTTGGGGTCATGGCATCCTTGAGGTCTTTGTTTGTTTGCAAAAAACTAGTATAGCAGAATGTTGAAGATCCTCATGTCCCAGCAACCTGAAGAGAAAGAGAAATGGTTAACAAACCACCCACCAAGCATCTATATATAACAAAATTTCAAGAGATTTGTTTTCATCAAAAAAGCCAAAGTGGACATCACTCAAATATGTGGGAGTGCAGAAGAATCTTCAATAACTATTGATGTAAGTTCTAATGAGGGTTTGTGCACATCTAGTCTAATTAGCGCTTCCTTTACCATTTTTAATTGTCTTTCCGGATCACAAATTTCTCAAACTCATCCAAAAACCTCAAAAAACATTCCCAACAAAAATTTCTAGAGAACAAAACAGATAATAACAAAAATTCACCAACATATTACTCCAAAAAATTACCAACCGGCCATAACAAACACAGAAGTGCTTCCTTCATTGTTATAAGTGCCAAACCTGAAAGAAACCCAGCTAAGGAAATCAATTTGGGTATATATACACAAGCAAAGTGAAATTGAATCAATGATCGGACTGGGCAATCAGCATTGTATCTTTTTTGGGGTGGGGATCAAGACAATCCATTATATTATGCTACGAAAGTGCCCCAAAGTCCTATTATCATCGTCTAATCAAGCACTTTCACCAACACTGCACAACAGATACACACAAAGCCTTTGCGTGTCAACAAAAGGCAGAACAAGGCATCCCCAAGGAGTTCATAGAGCTGTGATAGGAAATACTTCAACAATCTATACTTACGCTAGATTAAGGTCTTAAGAGAAGACAATATTATATGATTCCTACATTTAATTCCAAACAAACCCACTCGTAATGGTATAAAGCTGTTTGCCACAACAAACAAATCACACATTAACACATCATTATCAATTAGCCGAATTCAATCGAGAATTTGAGATGAAAAAACAACCTCCAAGCAACTCCAATAAAACAGATAATCTCCTTAAAAAACAAAAAAAAAAGAGCTCCACCACATTATTACCTCAGATTGACTCTGGATGAGGACAAAGCTAGGTTTTGATTCGGCTTCGCTTGTGTACAGGACCCAAATCGAACTGCCGTTTCCAGAGCCAAACCTCCAAATCTAATAGAGTGGTCTGAGAGAGAGCCGGAGCCAAACCGCCGGCGTCTTCTAGGCAAAACCCCCGTCGGACTCAAACCTCCGTCGTTACCGAACCCAAACCTTCGTCGTTACCGAACCCAAACCTTCGGCGTCTTCTGAGCAAAACCTCCGCCGGACCCAAAATACCGTCGTTTTCGAACCCAATCAACCGACGCCAGTGAGTTTCGGCGTCACCGTCACCGTCTGAGAGAGAGAGAGAGCACTGAGAGAGAGAGAGAGAGAGAGAGAGTTGAGAGAAGTTTCAGAGGGAAAAAGAGAGACGGCGAGGGAAAATGGGAGAGAAGGGCATCGGGGAGAGAGAAATAATTCAAACTAAAATTTTGGTATATTTTGGCTATCAGAAAACAAAAAAAAAAAAAAAAAAATTAAAGATGCCACGTAGGCATTTATGGGCCAAAACTGGGGAATATATTGCATTGTAGCATTTCCCTTATTTGTTTTGTCTTTTTTTCCCACAAAAAAAAAAAAAAATGATGTGGCATCTTGTCATATGGACTTTTATGGGCAAGATGTGAAATTTTTATTAGATTCTAGCATTTCTCTTTTTTAAAAATAGGGTATTATCTATATATTTTACCATTAATACTTTATTTTATTGTAGCACTCACAATGAAGGAGTCAAATAATACTTTCATCCTCGTTGGATTAGCAAAAAAAAAGAAGTAAAATGAATACTTGATTGGATTAGACAAAAAAACAAAAACAAAAATGCTAAATAGAGAGTACTTTTTAAGGGAGTCATCTTATTTTTTATTGTTTCTCTCACCTATTTTCTTTTTTTTTCCAAAACTTTTCTTATTTTTCAAGGGATCATTATGAGAATATTATTTCACAATTTTTAATAAAAAGATATGATTGACATTTTACTATGAGAATATGGTTTTCATACTTAACGTTGGCAAATACGACATTTGAAAAATATAACCATTGAAAAATATAATTTTTATAAAATACAACCGTTTCAAAAATATTATAGTTACAAAAATGATTATTTGAAAAATAATAATCGTTAAAAAATTATTGTACTAAACGAATTACCATTGAAAAAATAAAGAGTGAAATACGAATTTTAAAAAAGAAATAAAGATAAAATCAATAAAGAGTAAAAAAAAAAAATATTTAAATAATATAAATAAAAATATAATTAATTAGATGTAGGTTAAAAATTTATTAGCTAAACTAGATAAAGTAAGTTCTGAAGAGTTATTTTACATAGAAAATTGGCTACTCCATTGTGATTGAGGTATATCTATTATCTAATTACCGATGTGACAATATGTATTTCATCAAATCTATAAAACTTAATCTGAACTATAAAATAAATCATTTTCATTTTACTTTATTATAATACATCATCTATTTTGCACTATTGTTGTGCAATTTTTGGTCCACAGTACGGCTAGCCAGCAACTTTTCTTTATTATTGGGCTGAGATGGAAATTTTTTCATATCTATATTATTCTTGCAAAATAAAAGCACGGTCAGGGGTCTCCGGCAAAAGATTCCCAACGTCTGCTTGTTATCCAGGTCGGCCATGAGAATCAGGGTAACTGTTGAGGAGAAAATATGTCCACCTAGTTATGTTTATTTACCATTTTGCCATTGTCCATTCATATGGTGACATGTGTCCACCATAAAAGGAGAAAGGTCTCCCTTTCTCTTTAACAGAGTTTCTCTCGGTCTTCCTCTCCAGGAAACTCTAAACTCCTCTCTCCCCCTTTATATCTCTCTCCCTTTCACATATCTCACTATACACAAATTATT
Organism: Corylus avellana; assembly: GCF_901000735.1. NCBI lineage: Eukaryota > Viridiplantae > Streptophyta > Magnoliopsida > Fagales > Betulaceae > Corylus > Corylus avellana. The sequence goes on along the minus strand of NC_081544.1, from coordinate 36,842,115 downwards.
GAGTATTTGGGACATATATATTTTTACTTGTATATAATACGCTAACGTGAGCGTCAGAGGGTCTTCGGCGCCCCAACTAGAGACCCCTAACCGCGTTTTTATTTTGCAGATACATTATAAATATACAAGAATCTCATTCTCAGCCCAACAATGAAGAAAAATTGCTAATTAGCCGTTATGTGGATCAAAAATTGCATCAAAAACTATAATTATAGAAAATCCCTTTTTATTTTCTAATCCTACGATTATCGTGAAATCTTTATGGAGTGTTCATAGTCGATAAGATCACCTTCCCACTTTTCGGCTCCAAAATATCTATCGTACTATCTTAATCGTTCCTTCCTTTTTCTCGTTTGTTTTTTTAGTATACGTAATTGTAATTTCCAAGACTACACTATTCACGTGAAAGATTAGACACTATAGGACTCCATTGCTTCCTTATCCTATGACTCACACAAACTATGCCAAATGAGATATATACCTTTGTATTCGAAAAAGAATAACAGCGGAAAAGGTAACCATGGAAGGAATGAACAACACTTTTTGATTTGATCCAGTGGAAGGTTTGAGAAAGAAAAAAGAAAAGATGGATTAGCACATGTCAAGCCGATATCTTTGACAACGTGAATGGCCACCAGGCACCAACGTGAATGGCCCTTCATTTTATTAAATGAATTTTGGCAAGAATTCCATGGATCCCGGAGACTTATCATTTTTTCTTTGAAATAAACAAATAAATGACCAAACAGATTAGCACTTTTGCAAATAGATAAAAAAGAGAGCGAGCAGTGCCCGTAAATATCCGATCGGTTTAATTGGATATTATTGATTAGGAAGAAATATAATATTAAGAAATGAAATGAACGGTGAAGATCGGATTAGGAAAGCTTTTGAAATCGAAAGGCAATATGTGATTTAGGTGACTTTACGCAATCTCAATGGCTTCTTGACCAAACTCGAATGAGATTTGTGCGTAGAGGGGCCAAAAGGCCACTTCCTAACAACCGCCCTAGTCCATAGAAATGGTAGAGTCAATACTGGACTTAATTGACGCCCCTGCCCCTCGCCCTGTCCCTCTCTAACGGTAGCTCTTATAATTCAGCTCAACTGCATGCATTTAAGTCCTGTGTGTCTCTTGCTTTAACTTTCGTTGTGTGTCTCTCTCTGTCTCTCTCTCTCTAAGGCATAAATCAGCGAGACAGAGACAGAGGGAGCCGTTTCTGTTGGTTCTGAGATTTTTTGGAATAGGTAATCTTAGAGAATGGAGAAGGAGTGGAAAGACGGTGTGGGAGCAAATGAGGCAGAAAATAGTTTCTCATTGGAAAGCAATGAGATCGAGCAAAGCAAAGTGGGTATCATGAGAGCTCTCGTCGAAGCAGAAGACCCCTCTGCCAAGGTTCCTTCCTCTCTCTCTCTCTTTTTTTTTTTTTTTTTTTTTTTTTCCCTTCTCGTTTTCTTCACTGTCGGCATGTTTGTTGGTTCAATTATTATTATGGGGTATCGTTCTTGTTTTGAAGCTAAATGATTTATGTGTTTATTGGGGTTGTCAGTTGTGCCAATTATGATGAAAAATGAAGAAATCAAGAATATTATGCTATAACAGCGATATCACTGAAGAGGTTCTCGTGTTTTAATCGGTGAATTTTATGCTAATAAGGCACCAAATTCGATTCATCCTTTGACCCTTGTCTCAAAATCAGAAAGGCTTCTTTCTTTTGAAATGAGGTTAGGCAGGGCTACACCTGAAGTTGAAACTAAGATCAATTGCTTTTGAATCCAAAGTGCTTGATTTTCTTTTTCTTTTTCTGGCCAGAAACTTGTGCCATATTATCAATTACTTTCGAATCCAAAGTGTTTGATGTTGTTTTTCCTTTTCTGGCCAGAAACTTATTTCATATTAAGAATTAACAATTTAATGTTAATTAGATGGACTGCATTAACTGCAAAACATAAAACTGTCACTGGAAATTTTAACCATAGTTTATGTATTTATGAATGTCAGCTCAAGGAAAACAAATAGGCAGATGCGATAATTTAGTTAGATTTGATATTCTCTGGTGTTCGCAAGTAGAATTAGTTTGTATTTAGTAGCTCATTAGGCATGTTACAGTTTGTGTTATGTATGTATTTGTAGGGAAATAATATTGCAGGATTATATGTGTTGTGTTTGTCTTTGTTTTGCAGGAAGAGGATGATTTGATGATCCGCAGATTTCTGCGGGCTCGTGATCAGGATATTGAGAGGGCTTCTAACCTATTCTTGAAGTACCTGAGCTGGAGGCGGACATTTGTACCTAATGGCTCCATATCGACGTCGGAGATTACAAATGAACTAGCCCATAACAAGTTGTTTATGCAAGGCATGGACAAGAAGGGACGCCCAATAGTGGTTTGCTTTGGTGGCAGGCATAAGCAGAACAATCTAGAGGAGTTCAAGCGTATGTCGAGGCTTTGAAACCATATTTCATAGTTTTCTATCATCCAGCAACTGGGATTTGACACAAACCATTGCAAAAACTGTGTTTAGCTCATCTTCTTGCAACCTCCCTGGTGCAAATAGGACCTGATGCTTAGTTAAACTGACATGGCTTTACATTT
>NC_081544.1:36837967-36839418 GCF_901000735.1 Corylus avellana | reverse complement strand
TGGAGGGTAATTCATATGTGTTAGAGAGAGAACTTTGGGCTTACCTGGCGCCAGAAAGCGAGGACGTTAGACTTAACGGCACAGCCCGGAGGGCCATAATCGTAAAGCCCAGCAACGCCGCGATAGATTTTGAACGACGGAATATAGAACAAACGCCGTTCCAGAGTGTTCACCACCGCTTGACGGAACGCTTCCCTATTGAGCGAGCCCTCGCTGCCACTGAGGGCGGCTTGGAGCTGCCTCTCGATTGAAGCCTTCTCGAGCTTCAACCCGTCTAATGCTTCGATCGCGGCGTCGATCTCCGGCTTGGCAGCACCGGTGGATTTCATCGCCCGCAATGCGTTGCCTTGTGCTTCGACGACTGATTGCTTCTCGGCCAGAGTTTGGCGGAGAATCTCCTCGGAGGCGTCCATTGCAACCGCGCGGCGGCTGAAGAGGGCGTGTTGGGCTAGTGTTGAGGAGCGACGAGTGCGGAGCCGAGAGAAGAAATGGTGACCAGATGAAACAGATGAGGATATCAGAGAAATGAGTGATCGCATGCGAGCAGTGTGGGCAAAATCGCTATGGTTTTACTAAAAAAGGCGTTGTGGATTCTATAAGGGAACTGTTTGTGGAGAGGGATAACGCAAGCCCACTCTTGATGCAGTATTACCCTGCACCCGATGCGGATACAATACGCCGTTTTTATAGGATAAATGTTTCTTATATTTAATAATAAATAAATAAAAAATCCTAATTTTTTTTAAAAAAAAAGAAAATCATTCCGGTTTCATTAATAGAATAATGATCATGAGCATAAAGCTCTGAGAAAATCATAGCCGAAACTACGGCTTTACAATACCATAGATACATACATAGCAATCTTATATTTAAGATCAATTTATGACATCAATATCCATTAACCTATAACTAATATTCAGTTGTAAAAACTGATCTGCTCTAGACAGACAAACCAATATATAGGTAGCAACATTCATCCTCCTCGACTTGCAAGTTAATAAACTATTCACATTCTCAACCCAAAAGGTCAGGACCACAAAATACATCGAAAAAAACATGAAAAATAAAGCAAAGGCACAAAAGCCTACAAAACACCGTCAAAGAAGGCTGTCGGAGAATTTTGGCCAAAGCGCGAAAAAACCACTCGCAAGTACGTGCTAGTCACAATCTGTCGCGGGTTGCCGGAATCAAAAATGACAAGAGCTGTTGGAAGCAGGCAGGGCCAGAACGCGCTGTGGAGAGGCGCGTGTCGAAGTGGGTCTAACGAAGGCGGTGGAAGGGTGTGTGTTAAGGTGGGTCTAACGAAGGGACATAGATCAAGTTTTGAGCAGTCCAATCCAAAGAGCCCCATCAACCTAAAAAAAAAAACACAACAAAAAGGATAGACAACACACCTGGCTCGGTGGTGCTTAACCATGTAAAAAAAAAGAAAAGTAAACAAAAAAAAAAAA
>NC_081544.1:36831144-36837867 GCF_901000735.1 Corylus avellana | reverse complement strand
TTTTGGGTTTTACGCGTTTTCTAGGGTTTTCCGCGTTTCGGTCACCAAAAAGCCGGAAGGACGACATATCGCGTTTTTTGGGTTTTACGCGTTTTCTAGGGTTTTCCGCGTTTCTAGGGTTTAGAGGCATTAGGGTTTTGAGGCATTAGCACCCAAAAAGGGTTCACCTTCCCGCTCTAGGTTTTAGTTTTGAATCCGTAAACGATTTTTGGGGCATTAGCAACGATTTTTGTGGCATTAGCATCGAATTTTGTGGCATTAGCAACGAATTTTTTGGCATTAGCTTCTTAGGGTACCCCAAAAAGCCGGAAGGTGGACTATAGGGTTTTTGGGTGACCGTTGCCCAAAGAGTCGGCAGCTTCTTGCTTTTTGTGGTGACCGTTGCCCAAAGAGTCGGCAGCTTCTTGCTTTTTGGTGACCGCTGCCCAAAGAGTCGGCAGCTTCTTGCTTTTTGTGTGTTTTTGTGGTGACCGCTGCCCAAAGAGTCGGCAGCTTCTTGCTTTTTGTGTGTTTTTGTGGTGACCGCTGCCCAAAGAGTCGGCAGCTTCTTGGAGAAAGTTATTTGGGGAGGAAACGGCCAGTGTACGAATGCACAGATGTGCAGGTGTGCCCTTCTGCCTTACTGTTTTGTCCCCATTGTTCCTTCCTTTATAACCTCCACCCCCTGCGTTAAGTCTCCCTTTTCTCAATTCTCACAAGCTGTTAATGCTATTGATGAATGTTCAGGCTAGCAGGAAGCCCTTGTTTGTAATATTCTTGAGAGGCTTCCTCTGTTTTTATTTGAAATAACATATTGTTAGACCTTGGTAATAGTTACATTGTGGTTATGATTGTTTGTCATTATAGTAAAAATCCTTAGAACGATTGTATTAGTAGCAGCTTTTGTTTGTGATCTTTTCCTTGAGAACCTGAGGCATTGGGAGTTTAGTTGAGTACTGTTGTTGTATTTGGTAAAGCTGATTCTGTAGTTTGCTTTCTTGTTGCGACCACTTCATCATGGTTCCAGCATGGCTTTTTGCCTTTACCTTTAATACTAAGATTGGGTTGGTTTGTGCTTGCTAGTGTTTTTTTCTGCTGGCCACATCCATACAAGATGGTTGTCAGTATCCTTTGTTTGCAGATCTGCACCCTTGCTAATATGACCTTTTATGCTCTTGTGCAAATTGAACTTCTTATGTTGTCACAAGCCTCAAAGAATGCTGGCGAGCAGTCTGTGTGATTACTCATTGTTGATAAGATATGCCATTGTTTTGTAGCTTTTGCCTTTCGTAATACATATTTGTTCCCGTATTATCTTAATTGATTAATTGTAGGAAATGATCTATATTTTATTATTTTTTAGTGCAGAACCTAGGTTCACTGCCTTCTTTAGTTTCTTATCTTGATTTGACCATCTTAGTTTTGGCAGGAACAATTATTAAGCCTGGACAAGTAATAGACACATCAATTAAGCTAATTATATCAACTTTATCAAGTATCAGTGATGTCCAATCTGCCATATATTTTCTATTTGAAATGATTCTTACCTAGTAATGATGTGGCAAACTGTAATTTCAGTGGTAGCTTCCCTGTTGTTCTGATGTTTTTGTGACATGTAGGTCGAAGCAGCCAAGGGTTTCCTAGCAGTACTAAGGTCTTACTTGGATTCTCTTTGCTCTAAGCTCCGTTCACATACAATTACAAATGTACAGTCCAATGATGATAAGGTTTGTATTTTTTTTTTTTTTTCCAAGTTGAATGTTAGGCAATCTTGATTTGACTGGTTTCTAATAGTTGGTTGTGAATGCTAAAATCAATTTTTCTTTTTATTTTTTGGGGAAACTTCACTTGCCCCTATATCAATGGTTTTGCACTTATAACCTCGAACTTTTAATTTATGCAACGTCAGTGTCCCAAGAATTTCTCCCTTTTAATTTCACCATTTTTTTGTTCAAATGCCCCGTTTTTTTCAAAATAATAATAAGAAAATAAAATTATGGTCACCCACAGCTCACCTTTTTTATTTAAAAAGGGGGGCATTTTAACAAAAGAATGGTGAAATTAAAAGAGGGAAATTCTTGGAATACTGACTTTGCAAAAATTGAAAGTTTGAGGTTATGATTGCAAAACAATTGATGCTTTCCCCCGGGGGGGAGTGAAGTTTCTCTTTTTTTATTTTTTTATGGTAACTTTTAGAATATTGACTAAATAATTAAATTCACACTTTTCTATCGGCCTTTGAGATAAATGGTAATTCATCATGATATCAATGTAGGTGGTTTTTTAGTTTGAGTACAAATACCTCTCATTTAAGTTTAATATTCGATGTGTTGGGTCTTATTAATTGAGCAGGAGTTTGGGCCCAAAGCAAGGAAAAATGTTAGAATCTTCATTAAATTCACCATAAAATCGCAGATTATTTTTAAAAAAAACGCACTCCTAAACGCACCCTAACCCGAATTCAAACGCACACTAGATTGCTAGAATTCAACGTGAATAATATGCTAGTCACGACTTAGTTAAGTTCAATCAATTTTGAATAAAGAGGGGAAGGCCGGGCAAAGCAAAACATACTTTCAGTTTTTTGATAAGTAATCGCAGTTTCATTAAAAAGCGCAAAAGCAAAACTCAAGTATACAGGAAGCATACAAGTGAGAAGCCTAGCAAGTAGCGGAAAAGAGATTTAAACAAGCATGAAAATTCAAAAAACTACAATTTGAGGCAGCGGTCCAATGGTTTAGGTTTTAGGGTTTAGGTGCATTAAACCCTTTATCCTAGAATTTTTCGGGTTCACTTTAGGAATCTTGGCATCCATTACAGCTTATATTGAGGTTTGAAGTCCTGGAGTTCATTAGGCAATTGGTTTCATTGTCCAAGCGGTTTCCTGCTGAGATTCTATTGGCAAAAGTGGGCAAGCAAATCAGGCACCCATTTTCAGACTAGCATTTTATTAATATGAAATATTTTTCTAGCAATTAAATTAGATTCATGACTTAATTAAAATAAGCTTGACTCAATTATTTTACAATTACCAAGTATCTGGAGGAGCTATGGAAAATGAAAACACCATTTGTATATTCCAGTTTAAATCTGTTCTTAGGATCATGCTGGTTTTTTTTTTTATATAATTTATTTATTTATTATTATTATTTTTTTTTAATTAATTTTTTTTTTTTTTATTGTAATATCTCGACTAGAAACATTGTTGTTATTGAGTTTTTATCCATTAATATTAAAAGTAAATTTTCCTGTTCTTGTGTAGAGGAAGTCTTTTTGGAGAATGTAGAGCTTATTCTTGAAGCCTTCGATTATCTCCAGTTGCCATTTGCGCTGAAACAAGGTATTGTGACCTCCTCCTCTTACTACCACTATGGCACTATTACAATTTAATGTTTAAAAAAGAAAACTTGTTTTGCACTGCACACATAAGCAGTATGTTGTGTGGATGGGGTCTTGTTATTTTTACTCTTCAATAAAGCTTCATATACATCAAAATAAACTAAACTGTTGTACAAAGTGTTTTGGTAATTTTGTGTTTTAGACAGCAGTGCTGGATCTTGCACTTTATTCCTTGACAGTTTTCTTGATAATGATATATTAGCACTTTGGAAGCTATTTCAATAATATTCACATTAATTATCAAATATATATATTAGCACTTTGGAAGCTATTTAAGAATCATGTTTATAACTTTGGGTGCCATACAATTTTTTTCCTTGATTATCTGTTGTTCCAATGCCTCTTGGTTCGAAGCATGCCAAGAAGGATTTTGGCATGTACATAGATTTGTACTTAGAAGAAGTGCACGTTTTTAAAAGTAAACACTGATCTACTAGGTATATAGCTTGATAATGTTGACAGGTTGATTTAGCAGTAATTTTGACTTAGCGTTAAGTTGGATGTAAAAATTATGAACAGAAGTTGAATGTACTTGGACTCTTGGGTGAATAAATCTACTAGCTTGAGAAGATTTTGGTGGTTTTAGATCAAAGTTAGAGGTAAGACAGAAAAATAAAAATAAAAAACAAACAAACAAACAAAGTTTGGGGAATAGCATGTACTTGACTGAGGAGATTTCAGTGGTTCAAGATTGGTGTTTGTGCTGCAAACTAAAGGGGGAAAAACTAAAAACAGAAGGGAAAACCACATATATGAAGGCAGACTTGGAGGAGCGAGATTGAGGTGGGATGGCAACATTGACATACGTGCTGTATACTTTGCCTACCTATCTCGGCCAGAGAAATTGATCCTTCAAGGTTTTTCATTGTCAATCCCAGCAGGAAAGACAGTGGCTTTAGTGGGTAGCAGTGGATGTGGAAAGAGTACAGTCATCTCTCTAGTTGCAAGATTCTATGACCCCTCAAAAGGTTTGTGCAGCTCCTTCTTACTCCTAAATTAGTCCCGAGTTGCTCAGCATTTTGTTTTTTCCTTCTTTTACTTTAAGCTCATAAGAACCCAAGCATTCAATGCGAAAAATGGACACACGTATATGTATGTTTCAATAGCTTGCCACATCAAGCTCTCCTATGTCCTTCTGTTTGAACGGAAATCCCTTATATATTGTACTGCAATAGGTCAATCCATGCCGAAAGGTTGTAATGATTCTACTTGTAAGAACTATCCGAGCAAGAATGACTTCGGCTACTCGAACGTCTGTCCGACCAAATGGGTTCAAATAGCCTTTTACATAGAACAGCCCTATTTGTAGTGTAATATGATAACTCTATTGGATGCAGATATCGGAAATAAAATTATAATGAAAATCTAGAAAAAAAAAAAAAACAAAAAAAAGTTGTAATCAAGAATATGAGAAGGGGGACAGACAGAAAACTAATCCATAGGTTTGACATTCTAGTGAGTCTCCGACTAAGCATTCAAAGTACAAGCCTCGCAATCCTAATTCATAATATCAACCCTTTCCTGTTTTGCTCACTATACAGAACTATGTTTTATGTGACAATTCCTTGTAAATCACTTATTCACCATTCCATTCATTTTATATAAATATGACGAATTTAAAAGAGGATGACCTCTTTAAACATTATTCTAATCCACCTAAAAAAATTTCTATCCACCATTCCGTTTTAATTGCAACAACAAAAAAATACTTTTAAACAGCATGTCGGATGTTTGCACAGTACCATAAATAGTAACCAAATGAATAATTAATGTGCGTCACATCATATATTTTAATACTAACATTTTGCTTCAATTCTATAGCCGCTCCATACATCTTAATTGCTGTGTACAGTCCATAGCTTTTGGGTTTCAATTTGGGGTTTCTTTGTGGTTTCTTTAGGGTTTCATTGGGGTTTCATTGAGGTTCCAATTTGGGGTTTATTTGGGGTTTCATTCGGGTTTCAATTTTGGGTTTCATTATAGAATAGAATTAGATTTAATTTAAAAAACAAGTACACATTAAAAATTAAAAACAAACGAAAGTTTAACTGTTTAAAATAATATATTAGTTAAATTAAAAATATTAAATTAAGTTAATAATAAATTGTATAAAATTAGAAGTAGATAAAAAAATTTTAAAGTATTCCAAAATCAAAAATCAAATGAAATTTATGAAATTTGAAATGAATTATTAAAAAATTTGTAAGATATTTTTACAACGTACAATTTTTCATTCAAAAAATATTAATATATTAATATTAATAAAAAATTGTAAATTACAATAAAATAGAATTTATTAATTTCTAAGTGAATTATTAAAAAAATAGTAAGATATTTCTTAAAATACGTTGTTTTAATTTTAATAATATCAATATTCGTAAAATTTTGTTTTTCTTGGTTCTAATATTTATTCATTTTGATTACAGTTTTAATTTCCTTTGTTGTATAAAAAAAAAAATTCAAAAATTCAAAATATATATATAATCCCTAATTCTTTTCAACTCATAATACTTTTTGGATACATGGCCGGAAACATGGTGTCCATGTTCCAACTCCCTCAAAAAAACTCCTCCTGCAATCAAAAATCGTCGAAACCAATTTCTGACGGCATCTCGGAGTCTTAGCACCCACGGCAGAGTCAGAGCAAAAGGGCAGTGGCGCCAAAAGTTGTTCTACTCCCACCGGGGCACTTCCGAAGAATTTTATCTACCCGAAAAGTATTATGCATTGAAGAGTAACCCCGACCAAAGGAAATTGTCTAAAAAAGTGAAAGTAGAAAAATCAAAAAAAAATTTAAAAAAATATTTATACCTTCTTTTCTTGGAAACTTCGACCGATCCTGCAAAACAATCTTGAACAGGCATTGGTAAGAAAGCTATCTTCAATTTTCTATTTCTTAATTCAATTACTATTTTCGTACTTCGTTCTACTTTCTTTTCTTTTTTTTGTATTTCCCACTTTACATCTTTCACGAATTCTACTTGTATTTTTTACTCTTATTTCTTAGTTTACATAATTTTCTACATTTCTCCATTAGTTTCGATTCATTTTCTTACCCTAGGTTCATTTATTTTTTCTAATTTCTGCATTTCTTTTACTCTTTTTTATACCTTCCTTAAACCTTTCATATCAAACTCTTAATATTATCCTTCGAACTTTTAACATAATTTGTTTTTTCTTTCGTTTAAATTTTAACCCTGTCATTGGAGGCTTTTAATGACATATTATTCTTCTATTATCTGTCATTTCACTTTTTTTTTTCTTCATATTATTATTTTTTTTTTCAACTTTTCTTTAAAAAAACGTTAAAAAAACCCAAAAAATTTTAAAAAAAAAAAATTTAAA
>NC_081544.1:36744477-36831044 GCF_901000735.1 Corylus avellana | reverse complement strand
TATTTTACAAGAAAAAACTATTTTACAATAAAAACGTTTAAATAAAAAATGGAAAAAAAAAACGTGAAAAACCGAAAAAAAAAAACGTATAAATGAAGAAACGTAAAAAAAACGTATTTTACAAGAAGACATAGGTTTTGGTACAACGAATGAGTTAAATACCTAATACCCCTTAGAGTTTCATTTCTTTATTTTTTCCCCCCTTAAGTTTTGATTTTTATAATAGGAGATCCCTGTGGTTTTGATAAAGACCAAATTAGTCATTCCGTCCGTTGACCGCTAGTTGACTTAACGGAAGTCCACGTCACTGACACGTGGACCAATTAAAACTTGACACTTGGTATAAGTGGTCATGTCATCGGTCATGATGCGGCACCTAATTAAATTTTTTAAATTAAAAAACTAAAAAAAAAAAAATTCAAAAAGAAAAAATTCTGGGCGTGGCTCGCCATTTGCAGGTGGCTGAGCCCATACGCTGCACGTATTAACATAAACACCTACACACTATTGATTACATATCATACATATTAATATTATTCCTTATGTAATGAAGAACCTAATTCAACAAAAGTTTTTTCTCTAATATTATCCCTTATGTAATTGAAGGAAATGAAAAAATAAATAAATAAATAAATAAAACATCACTTTCTCACCGAGAAAGGGAAAAAAAAACATAATGAAATAAAAGGAGAAAATTTAATTAAAAAAATTGAAGAACACAAACTTTTTTGTAAAACAAAAAATAAAAGGGATAAACAAAACAAGAAAATAAATAAATAAAGGAAAAGGGCAGAAAAAGAAGATAATAAAAACACATGAAGATAACATATGTGAAGAAGAAAATAGAGAGATATTTTATATAGGAAGAAAATAGTTATGAAGAGTAAAATAAAAACATAACAGGAAAATATATGAAAACTCTTAAAAATCTAAAACACCCAAACAATAACACAAACACCCAATCAAAAACACCCAAGTAGGAAAAAAAAATAAAAAAAAATAAAAAAAAAAAACCCACTAAAGAGGAAGGAAACTTAAAAGACGCCTGAAAGGCTAAAAAATGACAAGGCAGTAAACAAAATTAAATGTAAAAGGCCATGCAAAACTAGGCGAACTCACATAATAATAAAACACCAATAAAGAAAGAAAAAACACAAACAAAGAAAAGGAGATGATGGGCATGAGCCAACGTTACATGCATAAAACCTCATTTCTTTGACAGATTAAGAGAAAATAAGAAAATACGAGAAAATTAAATAGAAAGAAAATTTAAGAAAATCGAGAAAAAATAATAATCAATAAAGATAAAATTAAAATCACAAAAAAAGAGAGGACAACGTTACAAAGGAAGATTTAAAAAAACAAAACAAAAAAAAAAAACAAACACAGAAATTAAAATATCGGAAAAAAAAAATTTAAAGGAAATGAAAAAGGAAGAAAAAAACTTAGGGAAGACGCTTGAAGGGGTTGATGGCAACATTGACATACGTGCTGTATACTTTGCCTACCTATCTCGGCCAGAGAAATTGATCCTTCAAGGTTTTTCATTGTCAATCCCAGCAGGAAAGACAGTGGCTTTAGTGGGTAGCAGTGGATGTGGAAAGAGTACAATCATCTCTCTAGTTGCAAGATTCTATGACCCCTCAAAAGGTTTGTGCAGCTCCTTCTTACTCCTAAATTAGTCCCGAGTTGCTCAGCATTTTGTTTTTTCCTTCTTTTACTTTAAGCTCATAAGAACCCAAGCATTCAATGCGAAAAATGGACACACGTATATGTATGTTTCAATAGCTTGCCACATCAAGCTCTCCTATGTCCTTCTGTTTGAACGGAAATCCCTTATATATTGTACTGCAATAGGTCAATCCATGCCGAAAGGTTGTAATGATTCTACTTGTAAGAACTATCCGAGCAAGAATGACTTCGGCTACTCGAACGTCTGTCCGACCAAATGGGTTCAAATAGCCTTTTACATAGAACAGCCCTATTTGTAGTGTAATATGATAACTCTATTGGATGCAGATATCGGAAATAAAATTATAATCAAAATCTAGAAAAAAAAAAAAACAAAAAAAAGTTGTAAACAAGAATATGAGAAGGGGGACAGACAGAAAACTAATCCATATGTTTGACATTCTAGTGAGTCTCCGACTAAGCATTCAAAGTACAAGCCTCGCAATCCTAATTCATAATATCAACCCTTTCCTGTTTTGCTCACTATACAGAACTATGTTTTATGTGACAATTCCTTGGAAATCACTTATTCACCATTCCATTCATTTTATATAAATATGACGAATTTAAAAGAGGATGACCTCTTTAAACATTATTCTAATCCACCTAAAAAAATTTCTATCCACCATTCCGTTTTAATTGCAACAACAAAAAATACTTTTAAACAGCATGTCGGATGTTTGCACAGTACCATAAATAGTAACCAAATGAATAATTAATGTGCGTCACATCATATATTTTAATACTAACATTTTGCTTCAATTCTATAGCCGCTCCATACATCTTAATTGCTGTGTACAGTCCATAGCTTTTGGGTTTCAATTTGGGGTTTCTTTGTGGTTTCTTTAGGGTTTCATTGGTAGTAACCAAATGAATAATTAATGTGCGTCACATCATATATTTTAATACTAACATTTTGCTTCAATTCTATAGCCGCTCCATACATCTTAATTGCTGTGTACAGTCCATAGCTTTTGGGTTTCAATTTGGGGTTTCTTTGTGGTTTCTTTAGGGTTTCATTGGGGTTTCATTGAGGTTCCAATTTGGGGTTTATTTGGGGTTTCATTCGGGTTTCAATTTTGGGTTTCATTATAGAATAGAATTAGATTTAATTTAAAAAACAAGTACACATTAAAAATTAAAAACAAACGAAAGTTTAACTGTTTAAAATAATATATTAGTTAAATTAAAAATATTAAATTAAGTTAATAATAAATTGTATAAAATTAGAAGTAGATAAAAAATTTTTAAAGTATTCCAAAATCAAAAATCAAATGAAATTTATGAAATTTGAAATGAATTATTAAAAAATTTGAAATGAATTATTAAAAAATTTGTAAGATATTTTTACAACGTACAATTTTTCATTCTAAAAATATTAACATATTAATATATCTAAATAAAAAATTGTAAATTACAATAAAATAGAATTTATTAATTTCTAAGTGAATTATTAAAAAAATAGTAAGATATTTCTTAAAATACGTTGTTTTAATTTTAATAATATCAATATTCGTAAAATTTTGTTTTTCTTGGTTCTAATATTTATTCATTTTGATTACAGTTTTAATTTCCTTTGTTGTATAAAAAAAAAATTCAAAAATTCAAAATATATATATAATCCCTAATTCTTTTCAACTCATAATACTTTTCGGATACATGGCCGGAAACATGGTGTCCATGTTCCAACTCCCTCAAAAAAACTCCTCCTGCAATCAAAAATCGTCGAAACCAATTTCTAACGGCATCTCGGAGTCTTAGCACCCACGGCAGAGTCAGAGCAAAAGGGCAGTGGCGCCAAAAGTTGTTCTACTCCCACCGGGGCACTTCCGAAGAATTTTATCTACCCGAAAAGTATTATGCATTGAAGAGTAACCCCGACCAAAGGAAATTGTCTAAAAAAGTGAAAGTAGAAAAATCAAAAAAAAATTAAAAAAAATATTTATACCTTCTTTTCTTGGAAGCTTCGACCGATCCTGCAAAACAATCTTGAACAGGCATTAGTAAGAAAGCTATCTTCAATTTTCTATTTCTTAATTCAATTACTATTTTCGTACTTCGTTCTACTTTCTTTTCTTTTTTTTGTATTTCCCACTTTACATCTTTCACGAATTCTACTTGTATTTTTTACTCTTATTTCTTAGTTTACATAATTTTCTACATTTCTCCATTAGTTTCGATTCATTTTCTTACCCTAGGTTCATTTATTTTTTCTAATTTCTGCATTTCTTTTACTCTTTTTTATACCTTCCTTAAACCTTTCATATCAAACTCTTAATATTATCCTTCGAACTTTTAACATAATTTGTTTTTTCTTTCGTTTAAATTTTAACCCTGTCATTGGAGGCTTTTAATGACATATTATTCTTCTATTATCTGTCATTTCACTTTTTTTTTTCTTCATATTATTATTATTTTTTCAACTTTTCTTTAAAAAAACGTTAAAAAACCCAAAAAAAAATTAAAAAAAGGTTAAAAAACCAGAAAAGGTTTTTTCTTTTAAAAAAAAAAAAAAAAAACTCCTAAAAAACCGTAAAAAACTCCAAAAAAAAAAACTATAAAAACCTAAAAAAACCAAAAAACTTCAAAAAAAAAAAAACCATAAAACCTAAAAAACTCCAAAAAGAACGTAAAAAACCATAAAACCTAAAAAAACGTAAAAAAAAACTCCAAAAAAACTATAAAACCTAAAAACGTCAAAAACCCAAAAAAAAAAAAAAAAAAAAAAAAAAAAAAAAAAACATATAAAAACATATAAAAACTCCAGAAAAACCAAAAAAGGGAAATAACTAAAAAAAAAAAACATAAATATCGGACTTTATGAGATAGATAAAAAAATAAATTCGAGTTTTCAATCATTCTTAGTCAAGAAAATGCAAACGTTCTTTCATGCTTTCTTTTCGGATGGAGGAAAGCAAGAAAAAATTCGGATATTTGATTTTCACCTGAAACAACCTGAAAAAATTCGGATGTCTGATTTTCACCTGAATAGTAACGAGCTCTTGCCAAATGGTGTGCCATACACTTCCACATTTGGTCCCTTTTGACAAAAATTGGGTGGTTCAAAACCACCCCAAATTTTTTTGTTTTTAGTTATTTATTTATATTATTTATAATTTTTTATTAATTTTCTCAATCATGTCCAAACATAATCTCAAACTCTTTTTTCTCTTCGGTATTCACAATCCAAAAAAATGGTATATTCAAATGAGCCGATCATCTTCCTACTTTTGTGGCATCTATTTTTGAGTCCAAATTTCCATTTTGTGTCTAACAGTATCTTCAATAGCATTGAGACAGATGATCTTGCCTCCCCTTTCCTCAAAAGACGAAAATAAAATAAAATAAAATAAAATCAATGGTGGTACATATTCAAATTAGATTAAGCCATGCACCAACTGAATATGCCATCGGCAGCTAAAATAGCAAGATCAAAGATCTTTCAAGTAATGCGTCCCATGATATTATCCAGAGGATATTATGCTAGTGCTATATATACACAGACCAACAGAGCATACTGAAGTCTAAACCGCATGACCCTAATGTTACCACCGGCATGGAGCCCATTGAAACGCAAAAAGGCCAGCCTCAAGTATTTATAGTGCAAATCAACACCTGAGCTAACAAGGAGAATTAACGGAATGGCCGATTTATGTTTCTTCTCAGCCACAATTGGTAAGCAGTCATATGGAAGGAATCAAAACCCCTCGGTGTTTTATTCCAACAAAAATGTTTCCGAACTTGGCACAGATTACGAAACATATTTAGGTACTTTGGTGTTGTTATTGACAGCAGTTTGTTCTTGGTGAGAGCTATCTCTCGTTGGTTGATAATAACCGAAAACTTGCTCCAGTCCAAAACATTAGCAAATGGAAGCTCATAGTAGTTTGAAATAATAACGGGAATGCATCCATAATGTATAGCATCACTTACCCTAGCAGTGTTCACCTCATAACCTTTAACATGGAGGCAATACTTGCTTCGCCTAAACCCTTCTTCATATGAGAAAGGTGGACTCCCAGAGAAAACGTCCACATAAGAATCATTTCCCCATAAAGCTATCAGCTCTTGCCGAATACGAGAGTTTTGGATACGTCCAGAAAAGTAAACAAGTTTATGTCTGCATGTCAACAAACCAGCAGCAATTGTTGGTCACAGCAGGAAAAAATAAATAACTGTAGCAAATTGATCTAGAATTTGCAATGAATCTACAAGGCTACAACCTGATATGCTTCAAAATTCATACTGCTCCTAGAGGAGTTCTTATATCTATATGATTTTAATAATTTTGGATATAATCCGGAAAAACGTAGATCCCAGTCATCAGGCAGATAATTGAGTTTGTAGTGACTCCTATCCACAAGTTGTATACCAACTGTAGGGAATCTAGTGTAGTGATTGACTGGTTGAACTTAATAGCAAATCATTAAATGGGTTGGTAGCCCCTTCCACTCTCTGTAACTGTAAGTAACCAATTTATAACTGCTAGGCTAGCCGGCATTCACAAGGACACAACACTAAACTCCCCTCAAATTACTGCACGTAAAAAGATAACTAAATTTGAAAAAATGAACTTAACACCTTTCACTCACATTCCTTTATAAGTCACACCTTCTATATTAGCATGTGTCACATTAAAATAGACGAAAAATATTATACATGATACGCACGTGATTTTTTTTACGTAAACTATCTAAATTAATACTAAAAATCATTAAATAACAAAAACTAAAAGAATAGCCAAACTATCTTCAAAGGCTGTGGGAGTAGTTCGGCCACCCCCAAACTAGTCAAGGGGGTGGCCAACTGGCCACAAAGGTCGCCGAAGTGGTTTGGCTACTCTCGAACTGGTCAAACCACTCCTTCATGACTGAGTTAGCCACCCTTTCAAATTTTTCTTTTTTTCTTTTTTTGTTTTTTCTCATAATTTTTAGGGATAACTTGGATAGTTCGAGTAAAAACAAATCACATGACATTTTCCACCCATTTTAATGCCAAATGCTAGTGGAGGACATAACTTGTAGGAGTATGGGAGTTGGAGAGATCTAGTATCACTTTTAATAATTTGGTACCCCAAGTACCAAATAGATGGCAGCTTGGGGGCTAAATGTATTCCCTCATTTCGTTATTTGTTCTCCAAATCTAAAATTTGTAATTTTTTGGGGAAATACACTTAGCCCCCTTAAAATCATTGCCCCTTTGGCACTTAGCTACCAAATTTTAAAAAGTGGCACATGATTTTCTCTAACTACCACATTGTTAGAAAGTACACCATCTGATAGCATCTAACATTCAAATAAATAGAAAATTTTTCACACAAGACACGCACATGAATTTCTCTACTTGAGCCTACCCATATTAACCCTAAAAGTTATTTAAAAAATAAAACCTTGTGAGGTGGTTCCGCCACCCTTTAACTAGTTCAGGGTGGCCGAACCACCTCTTTGATGGTTGTGGGGTAGTTTGGCTACTCCCATAACCAATTTTGGCTGGATCACCCCCAAAGATTGGAGGGTGATTCAGCCACCCACTAGACCATTTTTGGGAATAGTCGAACTACCCTACAGCCATAAAAGGGGTAATCAAACTGTTAGATAATATTATGTTATTGCTATTTACTTTCTTTGGTATTCTAAGTCTACTAAGTTTATTTTTCCTTATTCTACTAGGTCTGTATTATTAGCCTATATATAGGCCCCTTCTGTACATTATACCGTGTGATTCAATATACAACCTTATTCTCAACATGGTATCAGAGCACAAGTTCTGAATCACTTCAAATTTTTTTTCTGCATCTAAAATTTTTTTTCCAGGGCCGCCAGTGTTATCCAACGCATCCATCTCTCTGTCCCTCACGGTTCTCTATCTTCCCCTCGAAGTTTTCAGCAGATCACTATACCACTTGAAAGCCCGGAAGCCAACCATCACAGAGCCGCCGCACACAGTCCCATCGGAGCCCTCATGCGCTGCCCAAGTTTCGGCAATTCCGCCACTGCTATTCCGTCACCGACCGCCACAGTGGTCCGATTGCTTCTCTCAGACCATCGATCGATAGATCTACTCCCGGTGACTCCAGAACTGCAACCAGAATCCAGATCCAGTACACAACGCGCCACTCATAGTTCTGCGCGTGAGATCCACACACCACCTCTAGTCGCACGTGCCCACACGCGCCAAACGCTCCAACCGCCACGTCAGCCCTAAGTGCCACGTCAGTAGAACCACGTCAATCTGAGTGCCACATCATCACAGCCACGCCAGCCCTGAGTGCCATGTCATCAATACCACGCCATCAATGCCACGTCCGCCCTGAGTACCACGACACCATTGCCACGTCATCCCTAAGTGCCACATCAGCAGTACCAAGTCAGTCCTTGCCACGTTAGCTGTGCCACATCAACATTAACTTTGACCGTTGACTTTTTGTTGACTTCCAAAGTTGACCAGGTGCTTTCTTACCTATTTCTTCGTCCTGATTTCATATTTGTGGTCTGTTTTTGCTTTTGAGCCTTCTAAATGGCACAAAACGAGATTATTTATCATGTTTATTGAATGGCACAAACTATATGGTGTAGTCTCAATCTATGCGTAGCTTTCTTAAAGGCCGCAAGCTTTGGTTTTATGTGACTGGAGAGGTCAAAAAGCCAGTTAAAGGGGCTTCTGAGTCAGATAAGGCTTTCACCTCTCGTCTTATTGATTGGGATAGCAAGCATCATCAGATTCTTACATGGTTCTGTAATACCACTATACCATCTATTTCTGCGCTCTTTGGCAACTTTGATGAAGCAAAGGGTGCTTGGGATATGCTTCCTTCTCGTTATTCTTCTGTAGATAGTGCTCACGAATATCAGCTTCTGTTTCAGCTTTTCCAGTTGACGCAGGAATCTGATCAGAGTATAAATGATTTTCTTGCTCACATGCAATTCTTGTGGAACCAAATTGATGTTTCTGATCCTATTTGAAAGGATCCCACTGATGTTGAGATGTATGTTACCCGTAGAGATCAACATCGCCTTCACCAATTTTTAATGGCCTTGCGTGATGATTTTGAGCCTGTTCATGTGCAACTTTTACATCGTTCTCCTCTTCCCACTTTGGACACTACCATCTTCGAACTTGTCCGTGCCAAGACTAGATCGCAGACTATGCGCTCTCAGCCTAGTCATACAATATTGGCTGCACCATCTTCTGGCTCCTCGTCATTCCAACGAGAGTATTATGACAGGTCATGTACTCCTTGACTCCCTCCTAAGTCTCGCGATAACAATTACTGTTGCTATTATCGACGTCGAGGGCACACGATTGACAAGTGTTGGCGTAAATGGAAGATCTAATGCACCCACAGCAGCAATTGCTCATACTGAGAGTGGTTCATCTCCAGCTGCTCCCTCTGGCCACACATCAGGATCCAGTGTCACCTTAACTGCAACTGACTTTTAGACAATAGTCAACCAGGTCGTCCTATCTCGGTCTGGTAATGCATCTTCCTCTGTCCTCTTAGTTTTGCCAGGTACCTCTTCCCCTTGGCTCTTTGACTCTGCTTGTTGCAATCACATGACACTTCACCCTACTTCCTCTACCACATCTATACCTTCACCTCATTTCTCATTGATTCGCACAGCTGATGGCTCCATTATAACTGCTAAAAATATAGGCACTATCAATACACCTTCCCTTTCTGTTCCTGAAGTTTTTCATGTGCCTAAATTGTCCTTCAATCTTCTTTCTATTGGCCAACTGTGTGAACTTGGATATAGACTTGTTTTTTACTTTTCTGGTGTGCATGTACAGGATCCTCGTACTAGTCAAACCATTGGGATCAGGCGTAGAATTGGGCGTCTCTGCTGCTGCCTCTTCATCATCACCATCTCTTGCACTTTGGCATTCGCGTCTTGGTCATGCATCTGCCTCTCGCATTCAATTTTTAGCTTCAAAGGGTTTGTTAGGTTCAGTTTCCAATAATTCTTTTGATTATAGTTCATGTCAACTTGGTAAACAATCGGCTTTGCCATTTAATAATAATGAGTCTCATGCTACTGCTTCTTTTGATTTAATTCATTCTGATGTTTGGGGACCTTCTCCTGTTGCTAGTATGAGTGACTCACGTTATTTTGTTATTTTTGTTGATTTCTCTCGTTATACTTGCGTGTTTTTAATGAAATTTCATTCTAAATTATTGGACATTTATCGTACTTTTGCCAAAATGGTTGAAACCCAATTTTCAAAACCCATCAAAGCTTTTCGTTCTGATAATGCTTTAGAATATACTCAACATGATTTTCAAGCTATTCTCAAACATTATGGCACTGTTCCTCACTTGTCGTATCCAGGCACCTCACAACAAAATGGTTGAGCTGAACGTAAACTTAGGCACATTTTAGACACTGTCTATGCTCTTCTCATTTCCACATCTGTTCCTACCCCGTTTTGGGGTGAAGCCACTCTCATAGCTGTCTACACGATCAATAGGTTGCCTACCCCTATCCTTGATAATTGCATTCCTCACGAGCGGTTGTTTGGCTCTATCCCTTCATATCACCATCTCCGTGTCTTTGGTTCTGCCTGTTTTGTTTTACTCCAGCCTCATGAGCGCACCAAACTCGAACCTCATTCTCGGTTGTGTTGTTTTTTGGGATATGGAGTGGAACAAAAGGACTACCGGTGTTATGATCCTGTGTCTCATCATCTTCGCATCGTCATGTAGTTTTTTGGGAGCATCGACTATTCCACGAAGTTGAAAAATTCAACATGCCATCATTCCCTCCCTTTACTACCCTTTTTGAGTTTCCTCTTTCTCCTACTCTCACCACCAATGTCTTGCCAGAGTCTCTCGCTCAAACTGCAGTCATCTGATGCCCTCGATGCTACTTTGCATGCGTCACCAGGTTCTGATGCCCTCGACGCCGCTTCGCCTGCGTCCCCAAGTTCTTCGCCTGCCTCTCCAGGTTCTGTTCCATCCGAGGATCCAGTCTGCACTCCACCACCTGACCTTCATCGATCCACCCGATTAAGATCTCTCCCATCTTATTTACAGGATTTTTATTGCTTTCATACCTTAGCTACCTTGCATGAGCCTTACTCCTTTTGTGAGGCCTCCACTAACCCTCTTTGGCAGGCTGCGATAAAAGAGGAACTTGATGTTTTACACAAAAACAATACACGGGATCTGGTTGACTTACCTCTTGGAAAATCAGTGGTTGGGTGTAAGTGGTTTTACAAAATCAAGACTTGTTCTGATGGTACTGTTGACAGGTACAAGGCTCGACTTGTAGCCAAAGGTTTTACTCAGGAATATGGTGTGGATTATGAGGAGACTTTTGCTCCAGTTGCTCGCCTCTCTTCTGTGCGTGCTCTGTTGGCTGTTGCAGCCTCTCAACATTGGTCACTTTGTCAAATAGATGTCAAAAATGTCTTCCTTAATGGTGATTTACGTGAAGAAGTCTATATGCAGCCACCTCCTGGATTATCTCATCCTACAAACAAGGTTTGTCATCTTCGTCGAACTCTATATGGACTTAAGCAAGCACCTCGAGCATGGTTTGCTAAGTTTAGCGCCACTATCTCTCACCTTGGCTATTCCATCAGTTCTTATGATTCAGCCTTGTTTATTTGCCGCAGAGACCGGGGAACCATACTTCTTCTACTACATGTTGACAACATGATTATCACTGGAGATGATATCATTGGTATTCAGGAACTTAAACAGTTTCTCAGTCAGCACTTTGAGATGAAAGATTTTTGCCCTCTCAGCTATTTTCTTGGTCTCGAGATCTCATCTTCTTCTGATGGTTATTATTTAACACAGGCCAAGTATATATCTGATCTACTTTCTCGGGCCAATCTCATAGACAGTAAGATTGTTGACACATCGACTGAGCTTAATACTCGTCTCACTCCTCATGATGGCGAACCTCTTCACGATTTTACCTTATATCAGCATTTAGTTGGCAATCTTGTCTACCTTACTGTCACTCGACTTGATATCTCATATGCTGTCCATCACGTGAGTCAATTTATGGCTGCTCCTCGCTCCACTCATTTATCAGCTATTCTGCGCATTCTTCAGTACCTGAAGGGGACATTATTTCATGGGCTTTATTTCTCCTCTCAGTCTTCTCTATAGCTGCATGCTTATACTGATGCTGATTGGGCGGGTGATCCAACGGATCGTTGCTCTACAACTAGTTATTGTTTCCTACTTGGCACCTCGCTTATCTCTTGGCGAAGTAAGAAACAGACTGTTGTTGTTCGATCTAGCACCAAGGCAGAATATCATGCTCTAGCTGACACTACCGCGGAACTTCTTTGGTTGCGATGGCTGTTACAGGATATGGGTGTCTCTCTTTTTTCTACTACTCCTATATATTGTGACAACAAGAGTGCTATTTAGATTGCTCATAATGATTTTTTCATGAACGGACAACATATTGAGATTGATTGTCATTGTGTTCGTCATCATCTTCTTCAGGGCTCACTACAGCTTCATTCTATCACGTCCCGTGATCAGCTCGCAGACATCTTTACAAAGTCACATCCTCAATGGCATTTTCGTGATCTTGTGTCCAACCTAGTTGGTCTCTTGCACTCCACCTTGAGCTTGTAGGGAGCTGTTAAATAATATTATGTTATTGTTATTTACTTTCTTTGGTATTCTAAGTCTACTAGGTTTACCTTTCTTTATTCTATTAGGTCTTTATTATAAGCCTATATATAGGCCCCCTTCTCTACATTATACTATGTGATTCAATATACAATCTTATTCTCAACAAAAACAATTACCCGAGGCTAGGTGGTTCGGGCACACTAAGGAACACTTTTAAAGGTGGCCTGACCAATTTCACAACCTATGGAAGCTGTTATAAGTTACCCCATCTGGTGTTAAAATAGAAAGAGAAATGACATAAATGATGTGCAAATGAATTTTTTTATTTGAACGAATTAAATTGTCCTAAAAATAGTAAAAAATAAAAACAATTGGAAAAAAATAAATAAAATGGTGGAAGAATCCCCTCAGAGACTATAGTGGTCAGCCACCCCAACTCCCAAACCACTGCTCGTGACTAAGGTGGCTCACCCGCCCCCTTAAAGTTATTTTTTTCAATTATTTTTGTTTTTTTAAATAACTTTTAGGGACAATTAACAATTTCGATCGTTCAAAATAAAAATAGATAAATAAATAAAATAACTGGACTTGATTTTTTATTTTATTTTTGCGTAACTTGTAAGGGTGTGATAATCAGAAGAATTTAAGCATAGTCGTGGCATGGCTGATGGTTTGAGTTGCCCATATAGTGCAATCAACAGAAAAGACAGAGTCCCCATGAAAGCAAGTAGAAAATAGCAGTGAAAGACTACCTCGCATCCGGGGGAGTGAGAGCTTTCTCATGTGGGCGAGGCCAAACCTGCGGCAAGCCCACATCTTTGTGGGAAACATAGTATCTCTGGAAGTAGCTGGATGAGCAAGTTACCTGGATGGCATTGTTATACAAATCATGAAGCTTAGAGGCGGCCTCTCGACCAACGGAATGACAGTATACATAGAAGTGGTCAGCACCGGCAGAGGCATTCCAGAATTTGAAATCACGGCGAACCCTGGTGGTGTATTGGGTGACAAATTCAGAGATGGATGCCTCGGAGTAGACACGAGGGTCGTTCCGCAGAAGGTTGATGGAAAAGGGCAAGAAAAAGAGATGGGCTTCCTCCGGATGGCGCGTAATGAGGGAACTCCGAAGAAGAGCCACCTTAAACATGTGTTCGCTGAAGTAATTTCCTAGTCCCGTATGGAATGGATCTGGGTGCGGGAGGAAGATGGGAGAGAATGGAGAAGACTTGGAATGAGACTGGTTCATGAAGGCATCAGGATAAACATAAATCTTAAAACTGCGCATCATTTCCTGAAAATCTAGAGCAAAGAGTTGCCAGTTATGATAAGGACCCAATTCTATGTCTACCTTATTAGCAATTGTCTTGGTTATTGAAGGTGGAGGTGCTGCATCTGCACTGCTAAAACTTGAGGGGAATGGGAATTGCGGTGGGGCTGGCTTTCCCTTTACAAGGAATTTGCTGCTGTTTTCCGACGAATCAATATCAAACTTCAGGGTATTAATGTGAGCAGAGCCGCGGAAAAATGAGGCAATAGCAACCATCAATGCCGCCATCAGCACTGCTAGTAGCAAGAGGCGTAGGTGGAGAGCGTGAGGGCGAGAGGAGGGATGTTTGGGCCTCCTATGAGTCCTCTCTTCTTGTTCTGGAGAGACAAGCATACTGAAAACTGAAGAGGCGTTCATCCCCTCTGCTTGGGTCTTGCCCAGATACTTAATCCCTCTATTTAGTATTTACTACCCACTGTGAATTGTTTGGAGTTTTCTTGTTTTTTTCGATCCCATTTTCCTTCACCAGTTCTGCTTTGACCAGGAGTGGGTGACGTGTTATTATATAAATAACACAAATATTATATAGATTTGCTGGAAATTAAAACTAAATATTATATAGATATGCTGGATTTTAAAATAAATAAATTTAAAATAAATAAATAAATAAAAGGGCAAAAAAGATGCAATTTAGCCGGAAGAGAGACAGAAGAAGAAAGATTCCCATTCGTTGAAATTGCCGAAGGAGCGAGAGACTCACTGTTAATATATAGATAGACATAATTTGGACCGCAGAGAGAGTCAGAGAGGCAGTACTTTTTTTATTTGAAATTTGTACTCTGGGGATGGCCGCTTGGCTAAGGACATCGCACCCCAATCCTCCCCTATATGATTACGAAACAAATAAGCTAATTTTTCAATCTCAGAAAGGTCGCATCCACAGCTTGTCCGGTAACCATCATCGGCGTCTTCACTTGGCGGTTAATTTTAGAAATCGTCGCTGCCGTACCAGAATCTATTGCAACTCTGACGATTCCATAAAGAAACAACAACCAGAATCAACTGGAATTCAACTTTACTCGGAGATTGAGAGGTCATGCCCTTGCCTTCCCCCTCTTTGTTTTGTCTCTCTTACTTTGTGCCCTCATTACATATACGATTATCCATATGTGCGTTTCTATTTATGATCAACGTTGATTATTTCTCTCCTTGCATGTTTTCGTAAATTTTGATAGTATGTTTTCGTTATTTTGATAGTATGTTTTGGTAATTCAACCAAATGGTCCGACCAGAATGGGTTAGAAAAACAAAAAACAAAAGTACAACACAGTATAAGTAGGTTTAGGCTGATATTTATATGTAACGTTGCCAATTAAATTCATGTTGGAAACGGGCTTTTCTGATCTATCCAGCAGCTTGTGTATATCATAGCTATCTAGTAGTTGCATATATACGCACAACGTACATATGTGTGGACGTAAACACATATTTCGTGTCAGAAGTGCTAATTGGAAATAATAGTTTTTTCTTTCTGTATCTGCAGATTACTTACTGAGACTGTAAAACAATCACAAGATGCTTGGGGTGGTTCTAGTGAATGGAGGGAAGTTGAGGTGTTGTTTGATTTAGTTTTTGCAAAGTACCATATGGATTTTAGTTTGATTCATGTGTAGCAAATGGCAAACTGATTTTCATGTTAGCATTGGTGATACCTTGCTGAAAAAATTGCCAGTTAGGAAAAATTGGATGGTGATTATTACCTTATCCATGTTTCGTTACACCCATAGGCCTGTTTATTCTTAAAGCTAAATCTGCCAGCTTTGCATAAGTTTCACTGTCCTATTGAATTAAAAAACACATTATGTTGGAATGTTTGAATTGAATTGCGAACTCTATATGAATTTTCTGTGGGCATATGGATTTCGAAAATTTCCCATCTATACTATGCAATGCAAAAACAGATCACAACAATATCAATTACTTTCTATTCAAAGCTGTGCTATGATCAGTTCAAGATGGGAACGTTGCCACAATGGTTGTCAGTTTCTTTGTCTCAAAAAGAGTTTGTCTCTGTTGAGTCAAATTGAGTTTGGTTGAGTTTAAATTTAAAGAGTTAATGCATGTTGCATATCATATATGGAAACGCTTGTAATGACTCTTTCTGTAGTACAAACTCTAGGACCAATAGCGTACCATATATTTGATACCAGCTCTAATAAGCAGCTTTGTTTTCTCCTTTCTTATATCCTTTTCTGAAGAGATAGTCTCTGTTGCATTATTAAAGATATGCCATTGTATTATCTCAGGGAGCATGGGTTCTCAAACCAAGAAGCTCAAAGCCTAAGTCAGTCGTACACTTTGTTGGCGGCATATTTGTTGGAGCTGCTCCTCAGCTTACCTACCGTTTGTTCCTTGAGCGCCTTTCAGAAAAGTAAGTCTTCATATTTGGACGCTAAAAATATAATGAAACACTTGGGTCAGCCTCATGTGCTTTGATAGATTTTGTGGTGCTGCTACATGCAGATTTGTTCTTTTGTTATGTTTTATATTTATTCCATGATAGATTCTCTTAAGATTTTATATTTCATGAGAGGACATTTTGATATTGTGCTGGAATCTTTCTCTTAGGCTCACAACTTTTAAAGTCTACTCATATAGCTCCTTTTTTTTCTAGGTTATCCGTGGATTCTGCTAGAATGTCTATTAATAAAAAAATCCTCTTTTTGTGATGTAGGGGCATATTGGTGATTGCAACTCCATATGCAAGTGGATTTGATCACTTCTTTATTGCAGATGAGGTCCAGTTCAAATTTGATAGGTGTTATCGGTTTCTACAAGAAACAGTGCGTTTCAATTGTTATTTGCAGAACTAGTATTTCCTTAAATTGCATTTAAAAAGAAAAAATAAAAGAAAATCCTAATGCCTGAATTTTGCAGATACAAGATCTCCCTACTTTCGGTATTGGACATTCTTTGGGATCTGTCATCCATCTTTTGATTGGTATTACACAATCTTCCTCTTTGCTTCTAAGGGTACAAATAATTTGGTCGCAGCAATTCATAAGAGGTTACTTACTTATCAAAAAAAAAATTCATAAGAGGTTACTTAATGTTGATCAGGATCAAGATATGCTGTTCAAAGAAGTGGCAATGTATTAATGGCATTCAACAACAAGGTATTTGACCTCTGAATTCTTAAGTATGCATGTCTAAGAAGAGGAAAGAGGTGACTAGACATGTTGGCCATGGTCAAGACTAGATTCTTGTCTCTATTCTTTTTCCTCTTCAATTCTCTTCTTTTGGCAGCAAACCAGTCGAATTCTACAAATCTTACCTTTTCTAGTCTGCTGTTTACTACAGATAAGTCATTTGAAACTGACAAAAATTTCTCTGTTGATTTCACAGGAGGCAAGCTTAGCTATCCCTTTGTTTTCACCTGTTCTTGTCCCAATGGCCCAAAGCATTGGACCTCTTTTATCACAAATTGCATCATCACCAACAATCCGTCTTGGCGTGAGTATCCAAGTCCCCAACTTCACTTTGTAATTTATCTGAAGTATTATTTTCAAACAAAGCTTACTGCTTGCATTTCAGTTCTTTTATTGTCATCATCTCTTCAAATATCAGAAAATACAACATATCCATTCTTATTAAATGTAAGGAAGGAGAACTTAAGCATCATTACATATTGAGATTCAAGTTCAAGTGTAGGAAATTTAAATATGGTTAGATTCTTGAGTTACTTTCTTCTCTGATCTGACTGTACTCAATTCTAGGTTAAGGTGTGTCTCTCATCTGTTTCTTTCTTTTCAAACACCATCCCTACATTGTTCTTCGCTTTCCTCCTAGTATTCTTCTGCTTCATACAATTGCTAGCCTAACTTTATAAGGCAGCTCATTTCTTCCCATAGTCAACTCATCTTTGCATCCTACCTCACTCAAATCTATAGTTCTTTTTCATCTGTTTTTAAAAATGTCTTTTTAACGTAAGTCTGAGGTGGCTGCATCTATGGTAGATATGTTGTCCTTCATCATAATTGAATTTGGTCTACTTATATTTTACAATGGATGCTCATTGTAAATACACTTGTTTTTCCCATATCTCTGTGTGTGTGCACATCTTGATGTCTGTGTGCATCTATGTCTGTGCACATATATGTGTATGTATGTATCTCTTAAGAAGTGTCTTTTGGCACTCCTGATAGCATGTGAGAAAGATGTATAGGAATGTGTGGAAGCATCAACAGTTATTTCATTGTATGGCGTTAATGATTCGTAGAAAGATGACTGATCTCTTTTCTATGAAATACTTGCAGGCAGAAATGACATTGAAGCAGTTAGAAAATCTTAGCCCTCCCATTATGAAGCAAGTTCTTCCTTTAGTTGAGCAACTTCCTCCCTTGTACATGGACTTAGTTAAGGGAAGAGAAGATTTTACTCCAAAACCTGAAGAAACTCGACGACTTGTATGTAAAACCATAAACCAGTAACACATTTCAGTTCAATTTTAGCTCGGTAGTTACGGATGTCTTTTTGTATCCTTTATGATTGCATAGTTCTTGACCATTGGTTGACATGTAATTGTTTAGTTAAAGAGTCCTCCTGAAGCTCTTCTAAGTCTTCAAGAACTTGATTAATTCTTTATCCTTTTTAAATGGCATTACAAAATTGCTGTGGCATACATGACAACTGTTCATTGCCCACTAGGTGACTATGGTAAATGATAGTAATTGTGCTTGATGTATGGCATGGTATGTGGTAGTAATTATGACCTAGGTATGGCACTAATGTTATGGATATGTGCTTTGGATGGTCTGATTTCTTGGGAAAACTTTTCATGACATGCTGCGATTTGCAGGGCATGTTGGCAATAGTTTGGTGGGGAGGTTCTTTGAGATATTGGATATCTTTCCAGAGTTTGCAAATTACATAAACTTGCAACTCCATTCTGCACTGCAATATTCTTTTTGGAAACTTCTTTTTGGGTTTACCCTACATAATGATGTTTAATATTTCTTCAGATCAAGTCATACTATGGGATTTCCAGGAATCTCCTCATAAAGTTCAAGGATGATTCAATTGATGAAACCTCAATGCTAGCACAGGTGCTTAGTTCAGATTCGGCCATTAGTTCAATGCTGGACATGTCAATACGCATGTTGCCTGGAGATCATGGGCTTCCTTTGCAACAGGTACGTTTTACCTAATATTTAGTTGCACTTCCATGGCTCTGAATTATGGACACTTATGAAAAGCAATTAGCTTGTATATTCAGAAAGAGCCCTTGTTGTGGCTTTGCGTCCATCCCTCTTTGAAAGAGACGAGCACCTTAAATTTTCTGTTGATTTTTTAGGCTCTCCCAGATGTCCCACCAGCAATGGCTGATGCAGTTAACCGTGGAAGTGAGCTTCTGACAAATCTGACTGTGGGGACACCATGGGAGACGGTAGCCAAAGAAGTGGGCAGTACCCTAGGTGTAGACTCGAGGATCCTTCGTGCAGAAATATCAAAGGACGTAGACCTGCTTGTAGATGTGATCACGTCTTGGATAGCTTCCAACACAGGTCCAAAACTTTTGAGGCCATGATGACTTTGCAAGACCAAGCAAAGCGCAAAGAAACAAATATTTTGTTCCGAGTCAAGTTTAGGGCAATTAAGAAGGCGCTAAAGAATCACTATGGATGTATAGCCATAGTCTTGAGCATTTTTTCTTGTTCATCTTATGTCACATAAGTAATGTCCAACTTTGTCCAATAATAGATGTAAACATGGTTTCTTGGCATCTGAAGTTACTGTACATGTATTCTCGCTTGGTTGTGACAAAAAACATATTATGTACTGTATTATGTATAGGCGTTATATAGTTACCCTGTAACATTTTAAATCGTAGCTAGTATATTTCCTGCGGAGTCAGATATGAATTACTATGGTAGGCGTTATATGAATCTACAATTGTAGGCATGGTTCTACCATGGTATGAACCATGCCTACCATTTATGGCATGGTTCTATTCCCGGTCAGGCTTCAATCCTTCAAGCAGATATATATGCGTCAGGCCATCCAATGCAAGGTGAATGGGCATATCGATCCTTTGAGGAAATCACCAGATATTCATGACATGAATCAGTAAGTGTTTGCTGCATCATCCATTGATCTAAGAGGCAATTAGAAAGGACTATGGCAGAATGTGTCATTCTCTCTAAACAAATATGTTAAATGGACGTGCATTTATGAAATTATGTCCTATTTATAAGCAATTTAAAAACTCAGTTTACCATACAAATGTCTACAGCTTAGTTCCACAATCCAAACTGGATAATCTGCAAATTCTAGATGTCCTCTTTGCATCTATTAGATGTATTTACATCAACTGCAAGGGCAGATCGTATTCCATGCTATCAAATTCTCAACAAACTGAACAAAAACTTGACAAATTATTGGAAGGTCAACCTCCTTGCTGTGTTGCACCTATTCTCTGTGATAGAGATACAAGCCAAGGCCAAACCGAGCACATGCTCTACAGAAAGCTATTTCCTCTGCTGCAGCAACTGGGTCCACAATGTGGCCATCACTGGGAGATACTGTCCCAGTTGACTCACGGTGAGCCTGTATCAGTGTGTCAAATAAAAAGTAAACATCAGAACTAATGAAGCATATATGAATTTTTTTTTTTATAAGCATATATGAATTTTTTTTTTTGGTTATTGGGCTACGCAATGAAGGGGCGAGTCTCCCTGAAGCAAATATGAGTTAATTAATGCAACTTCTAGGCAATAGAAAATGCAAAACCAAAATAAGACAACAGACTAACATACTTTTTTCCTCTTTAATTAATTGTTGTCGACTAATTTCCACTCAAAGACTAACATACCTATAACTAAGAGTTCTCAGGCAAGGTTTGTCATTATGTGTCCCAGAGTAGTCACTAGAAATGGTGTTCCCATCAATTTTAATCCAGCAGCCCCAAATACTAAGCGGAAAGAAAACAGAATCATTGTTGGATATGACTTTAATCTCATGACCCGTATCTCTGTGAAGTACATTCATGGTAATAAGTAGTCAATCCCAACTTATCAAAATAATAAATAAATAAGTAGTCAATCCCAGTTTGAAACTTAAATACATATTTTTAGGGACGTGTTTCTCAGATACCTATATTAAAACCACTGAAACAACTCTTCTGCTGCTTAACTTCACATAAAATGAACGAAGCCTTGGGCATACCTTTTTTTTCATGTGCCTTCAAACTAGGCCTACTTAAATCCCAATAAATATACCGCCACACCCCCCCAACATAGAGACCTACAGCACCAAAAAAGCAAAAATCCTAAAACTAATTAGGGAATGTAAACTTAGATAAGAGAAAATAAAGCTGTGGATATAAATGGTCATTAGGCTAGCTTCAATGGTCTTCTACTGTATATTCTAGTGTAGTGGGGTTGCTTCCCCTTTTCTCCCCAATCATTTTCTTTTTCTTTTAATATTTCTTAATTGTAGTATGATCAATTTCATCTCACCCCACTAAAAAATAAGAAAAATATTATTTTTAATATTCCCAAATTTCATTCCTCTCTTCCTATCGACCATATAGCCCTATTTCTTAATATTTTTAACACATCCGTAAGAGAGGAGCCACAATAGGACCATAAGAGCCCAAGACATTATTGTCATTCGTGCATAATTTCCTCCCTTAGATAGTTAAAGCCTTTTCCAACCCGCCAATCGATGTTCCATCTACTTAACAAAGAAGCCACTCTACACCTAATGGCTTCTACACCTAAGAATGCTAGCCAAACCCTCTATATCACCCACATTGCCTACAAGAACTATCTCTAACTTGAAAAATTTATCTTCAACCCGACACCGCTTCAAAACATAAGAATAGACACCACAAGTTACAATGTTTTTCACAATTAGCCTCACAAAAAATCAAAGTATTATCTGCAAACAACAAATGCGACACTATCATCTCATGATTCCTCGATTCTACCAAAAATCCAAATAAGAGCCCATTGTTCACTATAGCAGACATCATCCTACTTAATGCTTCCATAACAACCACAAACAATAAAGGAGACAACATACCTCCCTATCTTAATCTACGCAAGCTACTAAAGAAACCATATGGAGACTCATTAATGAGAATGGAAAACCGCACCGTAGTTATGCTATGCAATGCTCTATCTAAACCCGCCATCTCTCCCCAAAGTCATATCTCTTCAACAAGTATAACAAAAACTCTAAGTTAACATAATCATAGCCCTTCTCCAAATCCAATTTACACAATACTCCCAGTTTCCCAAATCGATCCAACAATCCGGACATTCATTCGCCACGAAGACAAAATCCAAAATTTGTCTACTTCTGATAAACACATTCTAAGAACATGAGACAATCTTTCCCAATACCAATTTCAACCTATTCACCAGGACCTTAGAAATAATTTTATACACACCATCCACTAAGCAAATATGACAAAAATCTTTTATTTCCACCGCCCCAGCTTTCTTCAGGATAAGAGACACAAAAGTAGTATTAAAACTCTTCTCGAACTTCTCTTCACTATGAAACTCCTTGAAAACTAACATAATGTCCACTTTTATACTTCCTAACACTTTTGGAAAAAAGCCATAGAAAACCCGTCAAGTCCTAGAGCTTTATCACCATTGAAATTTCTCATCACCTCTAACACTTCACTCTCCTCAAATTCTCTTTCCTCCACATGAATTGAAAGGAACGAAAGGCCATCCAACTTTGTTCTCCAAATATATTGTTCAGAATATAATTGTTTATAAAAGTTCACAATATGTTCCTTTATTGCTACAGAAGCAAACCTCATGTTCCCATTTACAACTAGAGACTCCGTTGAGTTAGTTCTTCTATGCAGAATTTGCCAAAGTATTATTATCTCCCTCTCTCAACCAAATGGCCATTGACTTCTGTCTCCAACTCACTTCTTCAAGAATAATATTTATCTCCAACTCTCTAGAAATATCTTCCTTCTTCAACCTTTTATCTTCAGTTAATGATCTTTTCCCTACAAACATATCCAGCTCATAAAGACCCTCTGCCTTCTCCTTCTTCCGCTTCCCTACATTGCCAAAGGCCTCCTCATTCCATTTCTTCAAATCTTTCAATTTTTGTGCTAACACATAACTAGGAGAACCCTAATAATTATAGGACCCCCACCAACTTTTTACTTGCTCATCAAAACCCTCTTATTACAGCCACATGTTCTCAAACTTGAAACACCTACTGCCCCGGCTCTCTACACCACAATCCAGCATCAACAAAAAGTGATCTGAAAAAATTAAGCATAGGCCAACTCTATGCTAGCAGCCGCTGTAATACAGAGGATCCAATTGTTATCCGAAAACCCACCCAGACCTCATTCAACCAAATTTATTCCTGTAATCCAGAGCTAAAGAGATAGAAAATGGCTCATGCTTTGTTGAGGTATAAATCATTTTTTGGACCAAGCTTGTGCCTTCCTCCCCTCTCTTTTACCCCCACTTTTTCAAACTACTACTACCACCTCCACTACTCCTTTGCACCACACACTGCCACCATCCCCTCTCACCGAAGACGAATTTTTGAATCATCTCATAACTCTTGCATCAAAGGGATCCCCTAGTTTCGCATGAATGAAAATTATTACATTGAAATACCCGTCCAAACAATAACCGCTAAACAAGGTCAACAACTTGCTATTTAGCTGATGGCTTGGAGCCTTGGATCCGACATAGCACATGGCCCTAAAAGACCTTGTCAACCACAATCAAAATTGAGAACATATTCATACCAAAACTTACTACATAACAGAAGTATGATATTTAATCATGACTGAAAGATACTTCTTCTTATGTTGAAGGAAAATCTCAAGAAGAAGACCACTAAATTATAAAGAAGCAAGACCAACTCTCTTAATAGAACAGGAGTCAATAAGACTGATTAAGTAGCAACAGCCAATTTGAAAGCTGTAATCATGTTACAACGAAAGAACTATAGCATTTAATCCCTTAAATAGCCAAATAAGCTATAAAAAATGAATCGTGAAGGGCTTACATGATTCCATTGATTCTTAAAGACAATAAAAACCTCCCTATTAGCTACCACCATCCCATTTCAAACAACTACAATACCACTAAAGCTTCCCAGCAAAGTAGGGCAATACCTTCTCAATGTACAACACTAACTTCACTCTAGAATTAGCAGATCTAAATGGCACCCACTTAAAATCCTAAACATGACCATATTTCGATTTGAACTTTCTCTAAAACAAGGCCCCAGAAGTTCCAATTAACAACCCCCTAAAAATATCTTGCTAGCAGATTCTTAGTTGATTATACATATTTGAAGATAACTCAAATCTCTAATTTTCTACCCTCTCTTTGGTGATTCACCTACACGTTTTCCTTGGCAATTGTGTATCACTTTTCCAGTATACATCCCCTACAAGCCTAACGGTCTACTCTAGCTTCCCAACCATGCTTCTTATCACGTAGGTTCAAACTTCAAACCCCATATTGATATTTTTCGTTTCTTATACTTCCCAATTGCCATGCACTTGGCTTTACCCTTCTCTTTAAAATATATTTTATATATACCAAGAAAAGACTGAAGAATGGAGATGATCAAGCCAAGTATGTGACTGATACTTACTGCTCTTTCTCATAAACCCGGTCTTTTAAACAGAAAAGTGACATGAAATCACTCGAGAATTGTATTTTGTGCGGGTACAACAACTTAATTTAATTATTGTCTCAAACAAACATCATAAACAAAAACTTTGGACGTAACTAGGCAGGTTTGATTTCTAATGGCATCTATGATACAAGATAAAATAGCAGTGAAGGAAGCAATAGTTTTGAGACAGACAAATAAAAAATAAGCAAACGTTTAGAGATATGAGTATGTCAGATATGAATGTATTCTTAGTTTTGTTTACTAGTAGCCATATGCAGAATACATAGATTACTAGAGATAAAATCACACCTCTCCATCAGATCCCCGAATGGTGACACGATAAACCACAGTCACACTTCCATTGTCAGAAAATATAACATCACGTATCTCTCCACACCATCCTGCCAAAAAGGTGTTAACAGCTAAGAAGATTTAGAAATACATGTATCTAAAAATAGTCAAGAACACCAAATTGTGTTTCTATGGATTATAAGCTAGTAAACTAGTTGCAACCTACATCAAAATAAGGAGATGAGTGCTACACATACTCCCAAGTATTCACTCTCAGGTGCTCACTCTCTAACGTGATGGTATAAATCACCATTGGATGAAATAACAAGTGAAAGTATGAGTAGCATCCAATGGTAATTTTTACTACCACGTTTGAGAGTGAACACGTGAAATATGGGTGGCATTTCTCCACTAACAAATCTTAAATAGCATGATAAGTTCTAGAAACTCTGAATAAATCTCACAGTAGTGGCACCGTTTCCCGGATGAAAAGCCATAAGGATGAATTTGGGAGGCCATATTATTTTTTTCATTAAATGCAACTTGCCAGAAAATGAAATTTAACGGCGCCGAGCGCTGTCTAGTACATAATTACGCAACTTTAAGGAGATTCAGAAGGTAGTGGGGTTGCTCAAGAATCAAAGGGTGTAGAGTGAGAAAGATTAATACAAGGTAAAAATTCATATGATGGTCGAAGACTTGTTGAAGATTGCTGCAAATATATGTAGATACGCGAAATAAAATTAGTTGGTAAAGAAAGGTAAGGACGAAATAGACAGACCAGGGGCGTAGAAGCTCAACATCCGATTGGCATGATACCTACAGACGGGCATCATCAGATCACCAAAAAATTGTATCAGATCAACCATCAAGAGACTGATATCTATTATTATTTGCTAAATTATTGGGGGGACGGAGAAATGATAATTCTAGTAATCTAAAATGAGTGGAATTACCAGGGGATGAAGGTGGTGGCCGCAGTGTTGTCATTATGAGGTGGAGTAGGAGTAGTCTCGATGATATTGTCGGGGATTCTCTTGTTAAGGTCTCGGAGAATCTCAACCAGAGGGCGAGTGATGCAGGATGAGTTTGTTGGGGTAAATGACTTGTCCAGCGGCACCACATAATTCGAATTCGGCACGCCTCCCTTCTTAGCCCCATCGTTGCCGCCGCTTTTGCTCCCATTGCTACGGTCCAAAGCACATACAACAAGCCCCAGAGCATCCGTACGGCCTCCCCTGTTAATCCCCCTCCCCTGCGCCCCAACTTTAGCAACTCCCAACTCATTACTGTTGTTGCGTGTTGAAGAAAACGAGGAGGAGATCGCCGGCAACACTGATTTCGTAAGGAAAGGATTCGTAATGCTTTGCACAGCCATTTTTAGCCCCACACCCTCAAAGATCCTCTAATTCCGGCTTTTGCTTTCTGAATCAAATAAAAAGTAGACGGGAATAGAAGCAGACTTGTAGATGAATTACCAATTCAAATGATATTAAATAAAATAATTCACCCTTTCGATTATTATATTCCTAAAATACTTTAGAAACACGGGCACAACAACCGCGCTTCTGATCAGCACACCTACTTTTACTAGACTTCTGATCCCTTATATTCCTAATCTTTATTAATTTAATTTAAAAATTAAATATTAAAAAAAATTTGAAGGGGTGGCCAGTGGTGGGACTGCCACCCCTGGCCAACCCCTAACCCATTGGGGGTTTGCAGGCCACCCCCCAACTACCCATGGGGTAGCCGCTAGCCAATTTTAGGTGGTTTGGGGCCACCCCTAAGCCTTAGGGGTGGCCGGAAGCCACCCCAAGGGTGAGCAAACCACCCCTTGCCCACCCCCATGGGGGTTGGGGGGCGACAACCCCAACGCTAGCTACCCCTTCAATTTTCTTTTTAATATTCAATTTTTAAATTAAATTAATAAAACATTATTATGTTGATGCGGCAAAACAAAGTGTTTTGATTGAGATTAACGATGGTTATACAATTTTGATGACAGGAATGTTATTGGCAATTTGATTAATCCAAGGAGTAAAAAGTCAAGAAAAAAAAAAAAAAAAAAAAAGGCTTAGAGATTTTTTTAGTTTTGGCAAGTTGACTCAATGACTTATAATATATTTACACTTTATTTTATTTAATAGTTTAAATAAATGTGTGAATTATTGAGATAAAATTCATAAACTCATGCATTTGTTTAAACTGTTAATGGAAATAAATTGTTCAAATTTTAGAATATGAGAATCTCATATTTAAAAAAATATATATATAAAGCAATTTAGGACGTACACTGAAGAAAAAAAAAGGGAGGGGGCTTTATCATCTACTCTATAGCCTTGTAAGTCATGACTAGTCAAGTGGGTAGGCCGCCATGACGATGTGAGCTTCAATTTAGCTGGACTGAGGTTAGTTTCACTCTTCACTTTTTTTACCATTTACTATGATTTACCACCCCGCAATTTGAAAACTTCTCCCCCACAATAATAAGTCATATCGTTTTGGATGTCGAAAATTTAATATACGATAATAATACAAAATTGTTTTAAGGTATAATAGAACAATAATAAAACTAAAACTAAACAAAACCAAAAAAAATAAAAAATAAAAAAGGGGATGGCTAACCACCCCATTTTTGGCCAAAGGGGGTAGCTCCATGGCTGGTCTGGAGATGGTCAAACCACCCCCATGGCCTTTGGGGGGGTGGCCAAAAGGCCAAAACCCAAAAAAAAAAAAACAAAAACAAAAACAAAAACAAAAATAAAACAAAACAAAAAAGTTTGGGTTTTCAAGGTGGCCAGATCACCCCTAAGGGCCTAGGGTGATTTCAGCCACCAGCCACCCCTAAAACCCAAACCCTTTTTCTTTTTTTTGCCTTTTGGGAGTGGTCGGCCATGAGGGTGGTTCATCCACCCCTAGACCGACCACCCTTTGATTTTCATTTTGATTTTTTTTAATGAATTTTATATTATTTCTTTTTAAAAACAAAAGAACTATTTTTTTATTGCTCAAAACGTGGTTGTTTTGGGCTACAGAAAGCATGCGGTAGATGCAAGCCGAATCCCTTACAATGAGGAATACATATCCCTCTAAAAAAATTAGATGAGTAATTACTCCTAAAGAAATAGACAACTTTATATGTATATAACCTATTTCATTGAAATGCAAAGGGTGGCTGGCTGGCCATTATAGAAACAAGGAGTAGTGCAACCCCCAATGCATTTGGGGCGGCCTGACCACATTCGATTGCATCGAGGGTGGCAGCGGCCGCCCTGGAAGCCTCCAAGGTTGACCACAGCCACCCCAAGTGTTATCTAAAATCATAAATATATAAAACAGCCAATGACATTAATCAATTCCTTCCATCCGGGATGGCTCGTGGCCACCCCAAGCGTCATCTAAAATCGTAAATATATAAAATAGACAATTATACATTAATCAATTCCTTCCATGAGTTTTCTTCTTTTCCATCTATAAAACCAAAAAGATTCACAGGTCAGTCTAAACCTACTATACCAAGAACAACTTCCCCGCACCCACAAAAACAAGGGCACATAGCTCTTATCTTTAGTAGAAATCCCGTATGAAAATGACTTGATAGATCCATGAATTATCAGCATAGCAGCCAGATGGCAACCATAGGTTGGTGAAGGACGCTTGTAACATCATGTTGGAACTCGTATTACCTGTCACTTACAAAGTTCAAATTACATGAAAGT
Organism: Corylus avellana; assembly: GCF_901000735.1. Taxonomy (NCBI): domain Eukaryota; kingdom Viridiplantae; phylum Streptophyta; class Magnoliopsida; order Fagales; family Betulaceae; genus Corylus; species Corylus avellana. The sequence goes on along the minus strand of NC_081544.1, from coordinate 36,802,744 downwards.
TCAACAAATTACATCAACCAAGTAAGTTGTAGTTAATACCTTTCCCATCTTTCTATGGAAAATCAGTTCCACTTCACTGCGGAGGCTTTCCACATCCACCGCGTAATCTTTGAGATATTCGTCTGCCATCAAATTTTGGAGTTGCTGCCTTGTTCTCTCTAATGCACCATCCAAACCACAAAAGTCCTTGAAAACCAGAGGTTCAGGCGTCCTGAGTTGCAGAAGATTCTTAATCGCAACAAGTGCCTGCATTACATCTCAACAGCAGCACAAGATAGGTTAGAACAAAACTACAGACCTGGCTAAAATAAATTGAACTCATCATCACGATTCCTCATTTCATCAGCAAAGTGTGTGCACATGCGGAACATTCCAAGAATTAGTCATCCAAATATTAGCCGACATTTGAAAACGTAGTGTCTCCTAAAGAAGATAAATAGTCAACCACCTTCTCCTGTAGATCAAGATCATCTGATGCCATTAGATCGACCAGAGACTTCAAGAAAAAGCGATTGCTGAAAAAAGGCAGCTCAGCTTTGTCCACATTTTCTAATTGACACTCTGTCAGATCACCCACGAGAAACACAGCTTTCCTGCGCAATCTGATATCAATGCTTGAATTGCTCAGAATGTCCTACCAAACAGTAACTGTCAGTTGCAATCATCAGTGCTATATGAATAAGCTCATATCTTTTTCTCATTCTAATGTAGGTAACCTGAAGCATAATATCTCCAGCTTCTGCATAAAACAATTCCTGACCGGTTAAATTGCTTCTGATCAGAGCTGAAACAGCATATAATGCTTTGATGGCTTCTTCGATGGAACTAGATTTTACCATCTTCATTAGCTTTGACAATGCTCCAAGTTCCAGGACCTGAAAAACTTGCAGATTTGTAAATTAGATAATATTAAGCACATAACTTAATTGCATGAAAGCAAATCCTCCACTGAGCTCAGCTGATAGATTAAAATATGAATAATATTACTCTTAACACTCATTTATCACTCTCATGTTACAATGGTTGACATAGCATGTTTTAAGTAACTTACAATGTCAACCGCTTAAAAAAATACAAGTATAAACCATTTGAAACACATCATGTTAGCCGGTATGGCATGGATATAATAAATGTGCGTCAAGTATAGTGTTACTCTTATGGACAACATTGCAGGAGAAAACAATATATAAAACATGAACGTTTTGCATCTCAAAAGGTTCTGAAAGGAAACATTTCATACCTGCCTCTGAGCAACAGGATTATTCTGACTGGCTTTCCCAAGAATCCATGCAGCAACCATCCTTATATCAGGCTCAGGGTGATTAAGTTCTTCTATAACCACGGCAAGGCCCCCAAGTTTGTTCAAATCTGACAAACACAAGACTAACTACATCAGCAACAAATTTTCAGGTTCAAACTCAAAAGAGAAAAAAAAAAAAAAAAAATCAATCAAATCAACAACTGAACCACAAGGGTTTGGCAAGTGAAATTTTCAAACGCTTCCTACTGGTTTCTCAAATATGAAAAAAAAATGATAAAAGATATGAAGGTAGGTATTAATGCTGTGACTGAAAATAAAAATTTATAACAATTAAAAAAATAAAATAAAAAACATTAGAAGGCCCCTACTTAGCTCACATATGGATAACAACAATACTTTTTGTCAACATTGACCCATGAGAAAAATAAAATAAAATAAAATATGAACAACCTAGCAGTCCGAATCTTATTCGCACCACATAGGATTTGCTTACCAAGCTACCCAACTATTCTAGGTCCGACAATGCCATTGTTTTGACAAGCCTGCTAAAGGATCAGTGTGCCTTTCAAACTGCAGCCCACATGGCTAGATTTTGAAACCGCATTGTACAATATCTTTTGTCCTTTAACAATAAAGTAGGGACCATGGTTGTCCTTAGAAACTGACCAGTTACCTATATTTCTGCAACAAGACAATGAGCTTAAGCTCAAATGACACCTCTCCTCAATGCCCATATCTTTTTTTCCCCCCTTCGGTTAGGTCCATCCATATCCTCTTGAGAAAAATTAAATGAATCTAGGCTTTCTTTTTCTTTCCATGTTTCTTCTTATTCTGGAATGAACATATCCTTTTAACATTCAAATGGAAGAAATACACAGAATCACCCGAGTTCACAACGTCAGCACCAAGGAATGTAGTGGTGCACATCTTCCAGCAAAGATTGCAGCTCTATGAAAAGTAAAATATTTACACCTACCATTTGCATTATCTATTGGCTCAACAAGCACTAGAAGCTCCCGTAGGGCACGTTGGCGATCTTCCAAAGACAGAGAGGAATTATTCAAGTCAGCTATTGCAATTTGCATCAACTGTGCATCCGATGGCATTTTTAACTTTTCCATCAGTTCCTGTGTGAGCAAAATACATATATAGTTATCTCAGGCAAGCACACTTAACAAGTAAGCACACGTGACATAATACAGAAGCACAAACATTGCTGAGGAACAAACACAGGTGATGTGCACGCATTATTAGGTCTGATTCATCCATAACAATCCCACAGGAAATTATATCACGTACATAGTGTTTCACCTCATAACCTAAAAATAAAATTTACAGTGCCAAATCAGAAAATCTGCATTTTCTAAAAAAACCTAAAAAAGAAAAACTAAATGATGCAGGAGCACAGCAGCTGAGTTGTCAGATATTAAATTAAATCTTCAATTCTTAGTTTCTATTACTATCATATACTGTCAGAACAATCTTAGTTCTACACGACGTCACTAAACATCACAGATGGGTGAAAAAAATCTAGAAATGCATCAGTATGAAGGAATGGCTGGAATTAAGAAGAAGGGACCAAGAGGACAAAACTAACAGGAAAGAAAAGGAGATAGTGAGAAATGACATCACCATCACCAACCTAAAAAATACCATTTTGTATTTGCAAAATATGGTGCAGAATGGCACAGAAGGGTCATGTAGATGATCCTATAAATTATAAATGTTTACTAAAAGGGGTCATAAGCTACACAATTTATTTTCTTTAAATAAAAAAAGGCTACAATCAATATAGGTAAATTATTTCTTGAACGCGGTGCAGAAAGCAAGAGGGACTATATTTTTTATGATTTCCAAACCATAAGCACCTAAATAAGTTCCCACCTTTAGTTCAATTTGTCGCTGTTTTAGCTCACTATGAGATAGTCGCTGGACAGCCTGAGATGTTTCCTTTAATTTTGCAGGATCTGAATGACCTGATTCATTTACAAGAGAAAATCACTCAGTCGAGATATATACAATATCTTATTGAACATTTATGAATACAGCGAAAGTGCAAGCTCCAGAGTAATAGAAATCCAGACAACCATTCCCTTGCAAACTTGTTCCCATGTTATACAAAGCAGAGAGTGATTGCTACCACAAAAAGAAATAAAGGAACGTAAAAATGAATTATTTAAGGCATTTCAAATCCATAAATCGGTTTTGACGTGAAAATATACTCAACACAAGAAAAATAAAGGTTAGTGCATTATCAAATTGAAAATTACAATATAATATTCATATGACAGTCAATAATTTATTTTCCATTTTTCAATATCGCAGGTAAAATCATCCAACTCCAACTTCTCAAATGTATTCAGGGAGGGCAGTATATAGTATCATTTTGGGTCAAGAAACTAATGACCTCTGACCCAACAAAGGATACTTATAGTCCACATCATAATCTCTGATTAACATGAATTGAGAATGAAACCACTGTCATCTAGCATAAGGACGTAATGGAACTGCCCACCAGGATGATACGTCCCAATTCGTTGATAAAATTCAACATTCTAAGAAGGGACTTATCAAATAATAAAGAGAGAGTACTGAATAGCACAGGCCGCGGCTCAATGAACCTCATCTGAAAATTGAGAGCGAAAAAGTATCCTTATTCAAATTTTATGGATAGTCTTGATTCTATTGAAAAGAACTCACGGCAATATAAAAGTAGAAAGCATAACCAACCTCCTATCCCTATCATTAATAGGAATATTAACAAATGACACCAGTGGAGCAAATAATTAGTTAGGGATGTAAATTAAAAGGGAAGAAAAATAACGGATAAAATTACCAATAGCCCACTGTAACATTCCCTCGAGCGAAGAAAAGCCGCCGTCGGAGTCGTCGTTGGCGACGGCCTCGGTGGAATCTTCCTGCGCTTGAGGGTTGCGAAGCAGATCCACCTCCTCCTTTGCAGTGGACCAAAATAAGGCTCCCGACGAAGAAGTCTTATTACTACTTGTATCGTGAAAGCGATCTGCACTAGCCACCGCCGCCCATCCAAGGAACAATGAAGGGACAAGTAATAGCCACAGACCCATGCTTGCTACACTCCGTCCCATATGGACTGGAACCTAGAACTCCAAGATACGATAACTTCTCTTTTTTTCTCTTTTTTTCTCTTTTTTTTTGGACTGGACAAATCCTTGGGGTTTCTCTGGGTGCTGATTCGAATGACTCAAGTCAAACTTTCTCGACAACTCTTTTTTATCAACCCGTTCGTCTTCACCGAATGAGAAGCGACTGGGAAAACAAACGATTGGAAGCCAAACAATTGAATTCATTCAAAATTTTAAATTGATGAGGTCAGGATTTTTAAATTAAAAAAATGCAGTTTTAAAATTATTTTTTTGGCTCATTTGTTTGGCTCTCTAAAACTCACACCAAATAACTAAAATTACACATCATATGGTAGAACCTGTAGCTGTACCGTTGATATGGGATCGGGCTAATAGTTCCAGAAGAGTAGAGATTTTCGGCAACCTGGGGTCATCCCAGTGTTTGCCAAAGTCTTATGTTGTCAAATTTTTTTTTTTAAATAATGTAAGATATTTTGATTTTGAAAAAAAAAAAAAAAAAAATTGAAGATGAGCGATATTAAAAGAAAATTCAAATTTGAGGCATTAGCATCGAATTTAAGATGATGGAATTCCTTAAGGGTAATACAATCCCTAAAGAGTTAACCTTTCACTCCTAAATTTTAGTTTTAAATCTAAAAATAAATTTTGAGGCATTAAAAAGCATTAAAAATTAAATATTAACTCATACAAATTAAACTAAAAAAAAAAAAAACAATTTTTTTTTAATATATGCCTATTGCTAAGCTTCCTTTTGGCAGCCGCATAGCAAGACTCGTCCCAGAAGGCTTCTATACGTGGACTTGCCTTAAGCAACGATACACATCGACACCCAAAATCTTCTCAAATGTTTTTTTTTTAAATTTTTTTGATAGCAAAACACAAGACCAACAAGGTTAACTCAATAGGTTGGTAATTATTGGCCTAAGTAAAAGGATTTTGCATTATTATTTTTCGTTTTGGGTATGCTACGAAGGAATTCACACTTTTTTTCGTTTTTTTATTGCCCACTCTTTTCTTATTAAATTATAAAAAATAAAAAATAATTGGGTTTTTTTTTTTACTCTTTTTTAATTATTTAGTTATATTTTTGTTTTAAATTTATTGTTGAGGAACTCATCTTTTTTGGTGTTTTAATCTCCTGTGCCTTTTTATAATTTGCTTAGAAAAAAATTAAACTAAACAAAAGCACCAAATGAAGCAACTATTGGAAATGAAACAAAAAAATGGAAAAAACTGGGAGTGAAATTAAAGGAAAATTTATTGATCATGCCAGATAAAAGAAGGGATAATCTAAAGTGAGACGGTGTTGCGTTCACCTTAAACATCAATTGTCCACAAATTTTTTAAGTTTTAAAAAGCATAAAATATTTTTCTTCTTATTGGCTTGTGTGTGTGTGTGTGTTTTTTTTCTTTTTTCTTTTTTTTTTTGGGGGGAGGGGGGAATGGCTTTTGTTGACCATTATTTTTACATTAAAAAAGTAAAAATAAAACATTTTTAAGAAAATATTTATGAGAAACTTCACTTATCTCTTGATTCTTCAATGTTTTTGCAGTTTTACCTTCAAAGTTTAAAAATTTGTAATGTCGGGTAACCAAATTTAAAAACTTTTCAATGTCACTCATTCAGTTAAAGTTTGAAGTTAAATCATACAGTAAATGGATGAAATGTTCATTATACTCCTGTAAAATTTATAAAATTTCAACATCATCTTAATTGAATAATTAAAAATTGTTTTTTTTTAAAAAAAAAATGACCAATGGTTGATGAAGGTAACATAGAATCAAAACCGGAGGCATAGCTACACACTCAACGCCCTAATTATGTGATAAATTTTAAAATATTTATTTAGGATAATTTTATAATTTTAAAAATTTAGAAGAGTATAAATGACATTTCATCTATTTACCGTCGAGTAATGTTAGAAATTTTTATTGTGTCACTCAAAGAATGACATAGCTCTTAAAATTATAATTGACCTTATAATTGAACACTATTGAATTTTGATCAAATTATAATTTTAAAAGTCACCTTATTTTTTTAGTGACACAAGAATAATTTATAAAATTACTCATTTACTGTCTAATTTAAACTCAAACCACGTTGCAAACTTATTAAATTTTGCTATCTAACATTGTAAATTTTTTAAATTTTAGAAATGTAATTGAAACATCAGTGAAGTTTCTCTGAATATTAATTTAAAAGCAAATGCAACTAATAACACAAGGATACAATAGAATAGAAAACAAATAAAAAAATTTGTTTTTTAACGAGCAGCATTTCTTTTTTTCCTTGGGCAAAACGAACAGCAACATAAGAAGCGAACGGATTCAACTCAAATAAATTGGGTGTTGCAGACCCAACTAGGGTGGATCAGTAATAGTGGCCCAGGAAGGCTGCTAATTTGGGTCGAAGAGGTTCTCAGGATTCAATTCAAATAAATTAAATTGGGTGTTGGATTTTAAAATGCAGACCCAACTAGGGTGGATCAGTAATGACCCAGAAACGAGGCTAATTCGGGTCGAGGTAAAACATTCCCAACCCCAACTTATACTCCGTTTGATAATAAGTTTTGCCTTCAATACTATTCATTTTTTCTTCAATTAATTTTTACTACGGCATGAAACCAAAGCCTACCAAAACCTTTTATCAAACACACCGTAGAGAATGACATGAATGCTTACTGCGTAGTGCGGAGCACCCTGCCGCCCTGTGGCCGACTCGCTTGAAAGTTGGGAATAAAAGGTAGACGGATTTTTAAGGTCTGTTGTGCCCTTCCGGTAGGGCTGCTGCTATACAGTGTTAGTTCAGTTACAAAGATTTGGGATAGAAAGAGATGGTGAGACTCACTGCCGAGTTGATTTGGAAAAGCCCTCATTTTTTCAATGCTGTCAGGGAGCGAGAGTTAGATCTTCGAGGTATCCCTCTCTGTCCCTTTCCTACTCTTGAAACCCTAATCTTTCATTCTTTCTTTCTTTCCTGGAAACAGCATGTCCAAATGCTCCTACTTACATAGGTGGGAGAAATAAGCGACTTCCAGCTCTTGGTAGTTATCTAATTATTTCCCCTTTGCTAGTCAGGTAACAAGATTTCAGTCATCGAAAACTTGGGTGCTACCGAGGTGAGCAATTTTGCCTCTCTAAGTTTCAAGTTCTCCCTTCATATGTCTGGAAATTTTGACTTGTTTAATGCGCTTGACTAAAGAAATGGTTTTGTGCTTTAGTAATGAGGTCTTAGCTCAATCAATTTTTTTTAGTTTATATTTGATGATTTCTTTTATTGGCTCAGTGTTGATTATAATCGATATTTGAAACTGGAGGCTTTTTTTTTTTTTTGTTGGTAAGCTGAACGGATGTCTTAATTTCCCGTATTATAATCCCTCCCCAATTCTTTACAGGTTGATGGTTTCTCATAATAGTATATTAGCTCTATGAAGCTGCTTCAAGCAATATGGTCACACACAACTTGGTTTTTCTTGAACTATGAACAGAATGAGCTAATTTTCACTTTTCATGTTGGGTTTTTGGCAGGACCAATTTGACACTATTGATTTGTCTGAAAATGATATTGTTAGGCTGGAAAACTTTCCGCATCTTAACCGTCTGGGTACTTTGCTTATAAATAAGAACAGAATTACTCGTATCAATCCTAACATTGGAGGTAAGATTCAAACGGTACTTCTATCGATGTGGCATCATTAGGCAAGCCTGTGGTTGTCTCCCCCCTCCCCCCTTTCCCCGGGCTTTTTTTGTGCTAAGCAGGTACTATATTATATATGTTGGTTGTATTGCAGAGTTCTTGCCAAAGTTACACACATTAGTTCTTACGAACAACAAGCTTGTCAACTTGGTAGAAATTGATCCTCTTGCTTCCCTTCCAAAGCTGCAGTTTCTTAGTCTGTTGGATAATAATATTACAAAGAAACCTAATTATAGGCTATATGTGATCAACAAACTGAAGTTGCTTCGGGTTCTAGATTTCAAAAAGGTGAAAAACAAGGTGAGATCCCTTTATTGCACCAAACTAATATTCTTGATTTTCTCCTCGTGCTGTTCCTTCTTCTATGTTAAAACTGTAAGCTAGCCTTAAATTGTCATGCTCAATTACACTCTCGTTATCCGAAGCTTGCTTACTTATGCTCTCATTATCTGAAGTTTCAATGATGCTCACTGCTAGTTATCATGGACTGGATTGAAATCTTGGCCCCATGGAGCCAGCAGAAGTTTTCTCCTCATATTGAGGAAGTTGAGTAATTCTGACAAATAATTAATCCAACGTTTGTTCCCAATTTACCTGAAAGTTGAATCTCCGCTTTCAAAATAGAATTTAAGAGCACAATTAAAGGTAAACTTCTGGAGACTTTAGACAATGGTACGCATTTGTGTTTGTACTTAATTGGATCATAATCTGAAAAAACCACTTCAACATAGTGACCAGAGAACTTATCAAAAAAAAAAAAAAAAAACATAGTGAACAGAGAACACGACTGTGTACTTGTCATTACACATATTATTTGACATTATTATTTGACATCTTTGTTGAGGCATGTATGTTGGGCAACGATCTTGCTGCGCATAGAAATCTAAAAACTAAGACATTGTAATTTTATATTTGCTTCAAAATTGTGTTTTTGTACATTTCAGGCATTGGATTGCATTATTTTCTTTAAACATTTATTTCTGATATATCCATGAATAGATTGTCAGCGAAAAAAAAATTTAACTAAATAAAGATATGGCTGCTGTCACTTGCCTTCAACATTCATCCATTCATTGAACTATGATATAATACTCCTTCTTTGTTAGTCATTTTCTGATCTCCTTCGCCAATTATGTGCCTTCATTTTGATAATCATTTATATACCATAAATGATAGGAGAGAATGGAAGCAAGCAATTTATTTGCATCTAAAGAAGTTGAAGAAGAGGCTAAAAAGGAATCCACAAAGACTTTCACACCAGGTGAGGTACCCAATGTTCCAGAAGTTGCAGAGGAACACCAAACTCCAAAAGTGGCTGCCCCAACACCTGAGCAAATTATAGCTATCAAGGTATTATGATAATTACATCGAACATTACATTTAGTGACCATGGGCCATGAATGCTAGTTTTGGGTAATATGAAACCATACACCTGCCTAGAAGTGATTCTGCCACGTCCTATCTTGTCTTAGTAGACTAAATTACTTGCAAAATAATATTGTGCTAAATAAAGAGGAGCGGACTGGCCCCTAATAATCAGTAGTTGCACATGCATTGCTTGATAGGTTAAGGGACTTTGCTCATCCACACTCTTGCTTAAGCGAATTCCTCTTTTGATCCTACACCCTCTACTCTCATTTGCTATTGGCTTTTGACCTCCATTGATGGATGTTTGGCTGTAAGGGTCCTCGACGGGGTCATTAGCTAGAAATAAATTTGATCCTAAGGCAAGAAATATCCAGTCACACAAAAAAATGTGTCAACAGCCAGAACCACTCTTGTAGCGCAAGTCATTGGGATGTTCAGCATGTAAAACTTTGGATTATATCCTTTCTTCCTCCTTTTTAATGATCTGTTAGTTCTATAGGTAGAACATCCGTTCAACAGCTAAGAGTACTTCACTTCTTGTTTTTTTTTTTTTTTAAAGGCTGGACATTCATTATATATATATATATCTGTGTGTGTCATTTGTGGCTGTAAAAAACTAATAATTAGTCTCTTTAGAAATTCTCATACGTCTTTTTCTCATCTCTAGCGGAGGCGCGTTTCGAGTTGTGGGATGCGCTTGGTTTGGTTAAAAAACTAATAATAAGATAAGACGCTCTCTCTCTAGAAATTCTCAGACGTCTTTTTCTCATCTCTAGCCAAGGCGCGTGCAGGCGCGTTTGAGTTGTGGGATGTGCTTGGTTTGGTTAGGATGGAGCAACGATTTACTGTGGAAGCTAAATCGTTCTCCTTTTCGGCGAATGCAGAGTCAGGGTTGCGTTTGGAGGAAAGGAGAAAAGGGTTTGTAAAAAACTAATAATAAGATAAGACGCTCTCTCTCTAGAAATTCTCAGACGTCTTTTTCTCATCTCTAGCGGAGGCGCGTGCATGCGCATTTCAAGTAGTGGGATGCACTTGGTTTGGTTAAAAAACTAATAATAAGATAAGACGCTCTCTCTCTAGAAACTCTTAATCGCCTTTTTCTCATCTCTAGCGGAGGTACGTGTAGGCACATTTCGAGTTGTGGGATGCGCTTGGTTTGGTTAGGATGGAGCAACGATTTATTGTGGAAGCTAAATCTTTTTCCTTTTCAGCGAATGCAGAGTCAGGGCTGCGTTTGGAGGAAAGGAGAAAAGGGTTTGTTGGTTCCTTATATATGAGTCTCCAATGCTCGGGTTGGCTGGCAGACACGGTGGAGTTGCGTTGCTATCTCCAGGGGAGGAGGAGTTCGCCAAATCCTATAGGGAGAAGGGGAAGGCCTTGAAGGTTCATAAGGGTTGCAACAAGGCAGGCCGTTTCTTAGTGGCCGCTATATTTGCTGAGGGTGGGTGGAGAGGAGGGATTTGTTTCCCTAAGTGCCGTGAAGGAGGGGGTTAGCGTCGAATCGTGGGTGAGTTGCGGAAGATATTGGTTTTCCTAGCAGCAGAGGAGAGGCCGCTGGTCCATGATGTTCACTCTGCGGGGGGTTGGGGGGGGGTGTCTTGTGTTCAGATCGTTCTTACACAGTTGTGGCCTCCTCGACGTCGGGCGTCGAGTAGTTCAAAACAGCAGCCGCTGTCTAATTGCCATTTGGACTTGTTCCCTACGGTGTCTCGGTCCGAGCCGGTTGGCGGTGGGGAGGTAAGTTCGCTGGTGAATTGTTTTGAGCTTGAGATGGGCGGAGGCAGTCAGTCTGGTCCGCTCTGCGACGAAGGGCGCTCTGGTCATAGGGGTGGTGGCTATCCTTGGACGAAGGGCGCTAGGGTTTCTCGTCTTTGGAAGAAGTTTCTTGAGAAGATTGGGTTGGTCCTGGACCAGGTTTTTTCCAGGATGGGCCTGAAGCCCAAACTTCTTATTGGGTTTAGGCTGAGAGTTGGACGTAAGTTCGCTTATGGGTTCTGTTGCAAGTCCTGGGTCTACCCACTCGAAGCCTTCTTTGGGGGAGCTTGTTTCGACGACGCTGGTGAATATTCCGATGACCACTCCAGGAGCTGATGGTGTTTTCGGTGATTACTCCGTTGATTTCGTTGGTCACGGAAGCATATTTGGAGCTGCCATCTAGGTGTCCTTCGGGTCAGCATGCAGTGTCTATGCTGGTGAGTTCTACAGGGTTGGGTTCAGGGTCTACAACGCTGGTGGCTTCTAGGTTTGAAATGCCGGCGGGTCTTGGGTTTGAAACGCCAACGGGTTTTGGGTCTGCAACGCAGGTGACTTCTCCGGTGATCCCTTCATCTTCTGAGGTTCTCCCTGGGACTGCAACGTCGTCACTTTCTGACCCTGTGATGGTGCTTCCTAGGCCAGCGGTGGTTTCTAATACCGAGTTGCCGGTGGTCTCTGTGGGTTCCGGTACCAGTCCGGATCTGCTTCTGGATCAGATTCCGAAGGTGGGTTTTTGGTTGCCGAAGGCTTATGATTCGATGAGGACGCCTGCCTGAGCAATTCATTCTTCAGAGTATGTTTCCGATCAACCTTCCCGGAAGATTCAAAATTCTCCATCTTTTTTGTATGAGTCAGGTTCTCGTCTTGGGTTGGATGGGTTTGCTTTGGATTCCAGTTCGCAGGGGTCTAATAGTACAACTGGGTTGTGCTCCTCTGACTCCAAAACTATGGTTTATGGTCTGACCAAATCCCAAGGACTGTGAAGAGTTAAAGGACGAAGATCGTTTGGAGCTCTTGATGAACATGGAAGATGATTTTCGTTGGGAAAATAAGGTTGCACGGGAGGCGGGGCTGTTGGAGGGCGATGAGGAGGAGGTTTGAAAGGTTGCGTGGCTGAATGAGGTGAAAGAGGATCTTAGCATAACGGTCATGTGGTCTAGGACTAAGGGCAAGACTATTACGCTGTAGTCCCCGTGGGTTTTGTGGGGTTTCTTGTGGGTTAGCTTGTGGGGTTTATTGTGGGTTTTTTTGGGCGGGTTCTAGTGGGTTTGTGGGTGAGCCTTGGCTTCCCTTTTGGGTCTCTTGTGCTCCTTGGGAGTTTAGGGCTTTTTTGGGTGTTTCTTGGCACTCTCTTTATATGCTTCTTGTGTATTAGGGTTGCGTCCCCTTGGCATTTTGATATATACAACAATTACTTATCTAAAAAAAAAAAAAAGTGTTTGGATGTAGAGATGGGTATTTTATAGAGGGTTTAGTTTGAAATTGATTCAAAGTTGACTAAGGTTATGCAAGGTCTAGTCTCTAATGCTAAAAGTATTCTATGCAGTCATTATTTGCCCTTTGTGTGGTGTGCAAGGGAAAATTTTCTTTCATGTCATGCTGAAATAATATGGGGTGTCTATTCATTTCATATTTACACAATAATAAAAGAAGTCTCTGCTAGTCTTTTCATATAATGTCTATTGACTTTCTTTGCATCACCAGATGCATTTTTAGGATTATAATTTAGATTTGCTAATGTTTCATATGGTTCACCGATATGCAGGCTGCCATTGTGAATTCCCAGACTCTTGAAGAGGTCGCAAGACTTGAAAAGGTCCTTTTTTTTTCCTTGATTATTGAGAGTTACTTTTTAATTTTGAATCTTCGTCTTCTTTTTGTGCTTAGCAGTAACATATTGCTTTTAACTTGGTTTGGATGAGCAGGCATTGAAGTCAGGTCAACTTCCTGCAGATTTGAAAACTTTGGATGAGGATACCGGGGCAAATGTTGTCAAACAAAAGGATGAGAATATGGTCTCCAATATCCAGAATGAGGCTGATGGTAAGCCAAATGATATGGAGGAACAAAGGAATGATGAACCTGCACCCATGGAACAGGTGTGACTTTATCCTGTGGCTTTTTGATTGTTTGATATGTAATCTTTACTATATACATAATTACATGCATACCTATACCTATATATATATAGTATATTATACACGTATGCATGTATGTATGTATATAGATGTGTGTGTGTGCCTGTGCATGTGCAAGAGTCAGCTCTCCCAATGGACATTTTATCGCTCTTCCCTAGTGTTTGGCTTCTGTGCTAATCCAGATGGATGGTGCACGAAAGCATCCCTCATATTGTCTTTTATGATAAAGTTTTTGGAGGACGCTGGTTGCATGAATTTTGTTTGTATCGTTTTTTCTTCAATTGGTGGACTTAGCCAGTCAGGGATAACTCGATTTTCTCTAAATTTCCCGTGATGTGAAGGACACTAAAGAGTTGGTGTAGTCAACCAATCAAAAAAAAAAAAAAATCGGTGTAGTCATCTTGGATCCTTTTTTTGATTGCCAAGGTTGGATCCTTAGAATTGACCTAGGAACTGATTCCTTTTTAAGTGGTAAATGGGCTTCTTATAAAATTTTGAAGAGATGATATGCCTCCTTATGTTTCCCCTCCCTTCCTCTTATCCCTGTAAAATTCTTTTGACATTTTAATGACGCTTGTGGGGTGTGCATGTGTAAAGCACTTTTAAGCCTTTATTTTTTCTGGCATTTCAGACCGAGTCTTCAATATTTTGCACATACACACATGAGATCCTTTTCTCTTTACATGAAAAAAATTATTGTAGGTATGTTACTATACATAAAGATAATCTTCGTTTTACCTGATTTCCTTGAAAATAATGAGATGGCCAAGGACAGTGTTACATTATTGGATCTACATCTTACACAGAAACAGAAACACATGCACATGTATTTGACCGATGGGAGAGAGTTGTAGTGTATGTGGCTGCCTTCATTCCTCACCAGATGCACAGTCCAGTAGGTTTGGGGATCAAATACCATATTGGTGGCAGTGGTTGTATATGATTGTTGTCATTTCAGCCGAATGATCAAGCAACTGGAATTTTTTTGCTAATTTATGGTATGGGCTCTGGTATTAATGCCATACTTCTGTTCTTGCAGGAGTAGAAGGATACTTTTGGATTCCAGTCTCCTCATGAAAGATCGCCTTCCCTTTTGCACTCCTTGAGGGTGTTTTTACAATTGAGACTTTTTTGGGGATATTTCAGAAAACTTATGAGTACTTCATCAATGGTTATGCGCATGTGCTAAGCCTAAGTATAACTCTCCCTACTTTCCTGAGTCGTTTTTCTCAAACTCCAACCCCCATCCCCTCTCTCTCCTCCCACCCCTCATGGGGCCTGGGGTTGGAAATCCTTTCCCTGTGCACGTACTGTTATTACCTGAATTTGATGGGGTTTGGCTAAATGGACAGACCTTGATCGATTTCTTAACTTGGCTCGACTCTCTTATGGCGTTACATACATGTACTATGTTTTCTAATTACCATGCAATTATTTTCCTCTTTTCTTGGATCTAAGTAGATAGCATTTGATTGAATAGTTAAAACCAAATGGGAAGATATCAGTTTTATTAAGTGAATTGTGGCAAATGGAGTTCGTCTGCATATCACGTTGAGAATATGTGGGAGAATTTATTAAGTTGATTTCTTAAAAGGGTATCCAATTTTTCGAGTCAAAGGATAGAGGTCACTTGTATGGAAGATGATTCTCTTAATTTCAAATGAAATAGAAAGTATTTGTTTTATTGTTAGGATGGGTTTTAAAAAGTAAAAATAATGTGGCATGATGTAATTTTGAGATTTTTTTTTATTATTATTTTTTGTGGTTATTATGTTGTGGTCAAGTGGTATTTTCCATTTTTTAAGGAAAGATCTCAATTTATGACAGAAGGAATACGGATAGGAAGGGCACCATATGTGACCCCTTAGAAAGTTAATCACATATTATGAAGATGAATAGCTTGCATGAAGTTGGTGGATTATAAAGGAACTTATGGGTAGTAACTTACTAAGTTTCACATTGGTTTATTGCTAGATGAGATTAGGATTTGTAAGTAATTATAGAGAGCTTAAATTCCGGAGCGGAACCACCTTTAAGGCTTGGGGGGCTTGGGCCCTCTTAAGCCATAAGGTGGTCCCCAAAAAAATAATTTTTTTTTAAAAAAAAATTATATATATTTTATAAAATGTACTCTTAAAAATTAATTTTTCCCCCTCAATTTTTTTTAAAAAGACTTTTACCCTCCAATGTAAAAATTCTAGTTCCATCAGATTATGATACCCTGTAAAGTTAGTCCCGTATTTATTCATTGGTGATGAGACTAACTTTATAAGTAATTATAAAAAGTTTTAATTGTAACTTATTAGTCTTTTTGGAGTGATTATCAGACAATTCCTTACTTCAATATAACTTGTGATTGTAGCATACTCTCATGAAGTAGCATTATGGTTGTTATATGTCGATTTGTAAATGCTTCAGTTCCTTTTAGAGAAAGACACTATTCTTAAAAATGTCATTCAAGTTATGAGGGAAAACAGTGTTGGTGTAGGTGATAAATGCTTAACCAAGTGAAAGGTAAGAAATGAGAACTAAATTAATGTAGCGTTAAGACTAAAAAGTAAAAGCTATATACCTTTGCATTGAAAAGAACAATAAAATTAAATTAGTTCTTAGTTTTTAAAATGAAGGAATAACTTTCCTTTTAACACTCCGGAGCTATTACTTATTTTAGAATACTCACTCAAATTTTAAAAACTCTCAATTTCACATTCTGAACTTTTAATTTGATATAATGTACTCTCATCTATTAGTTGCTAGACATTAAAAATAATAAAATAACCTTTATACCCTTGATATTTTTATAAGTACCAAAAAATAAAATGTAATCAAGGAGAGAGAGAGAAATGGTGCAAATGAGGGAATTCCTTTATGCGTTGGGGTACAAATCTGTTGACATTATTTTTGTTTAGGAGAAGAGCTTAGGAAACCAGCCAATAGAAAGTGCTATCATCCAGTTCCTTGAAGAAACTGGTGCTAACCTGTGGCAATAGTTATGGTAGGAAATTTAGTATCTGCGATAGTTGTACGTGAAAGATAGATGGCACTGCATGACATGATATGCTAGTGTCTCAGTTTATGCAACTTTACAAAATTAAACACCACAGATGTCCAAGAAAGATTCAAAATCTAAATCAAGACAAGAAAGGATCTATTCGGATGAAAACAATCTGAACACTCAAAATCAAGCGGCAGACCTCAGGGCTTCACTCAAAAATGTCCGGCCAGGTTGCCTCTCAACAACCTAAAAGCTTAGCATTCACTCCATCCTGTACAATCATGTTCTCCTGTTTCCACTTAAGATAATCCATTCTGCTGAACTTTGTGAAACCCCATTTGCAACTGACAATAATCTGTCGTCCGGGAAACTTAAATTTGGCCCTCTTGAGTGCTTCCTGTGCATGGTTCCCATTTGCATCTTTGCACCTAACAGAGAACAATACCTGACCAATACCTACCCTTGCACAAGCGCTTGGGCATTCCCAAAGGCACCTCGCATACCAGTTTGGAGCCTATCTGCTCCAGCACAAGAAAGCATCTTGTTGATTCGTAGGACATGAAAAGGATGAACTCTTTTTTTCTTTTTTTAGATAAGTAACGAAAATTAAAAAAATGCACCACTAACGCATGCAGCTCCTAACTAAAATGAGCAAATGAAAAACCTGAATGTAACAGCAAGAAAACCCCACACAACCCGAAAAGCCCTCAAACTCAAACCGCCAAAACAACAAGAGCCCAAATCCCACACAAAGCACTCAGTTTCCAGGGCTCCACCGGAACATTCTCTTTCTCCCAAGAGAAGGACATAGAGCGGAAATTCATCAACTCCTTTCTTTCTTATTCCTACGTCACATATCCTGATCTTCGGATCAGGAACAAACCCCTACAGTATCAAGACTTTGGATAGGGCTTATTTTTAATCTGCCAGGAACACTTTGCTGGTCTTCGACCCATTGAGAGCCTGGGGCCGTTGTAAAGATGAAGGCTTTAGCGAGGGAAAGAGTTGCAGAAGGGTGCTAAGATCCACGTCACTTAAGATTATATCATCTCCCCAAATGTCTAATATAACAACAGAACACAAAATAAGTATGTCTCCTCAGAACTGAAACTAGTTTTCAACAATGTATTCAGACAAGGCTGAAACCATTTATCAAGTTCAATCATCAAGCAACTCTGGAAACCAACAAAAAAACCACACACACACACAAGGACAACGTAATCAACTCACCAACCCCCCCAAAAAAAAAACAAAAGACAAATATAACAGTAACACAAAATAAGTATGCTCGCTCAGAACTGAGGACTAGTTTTCAACAATCACATTCAGACAAGGCTGAAACTTATTTATATCAAGTTCAATCATCGGGAGCAACAATCTGTAAACCAACAAAACCACACACACAAGGACGCGGAATCAACTCAGTTAATCCAACCCCCCCCCCCCCCCCCCAAAAAAAAAAAAAGAGGCTAATATAACAACTAAAACACAAAATAAGTATGCTCCCTCAGAACTGAGGACTAGTTTTCAACAATCACATTCAGACAAGGCTGAAACTTATTTATATCAAGTTCAATCATCGGGAGCAACAATCTGTAAACCAACAAAAAACCACACACACACACAAGGACGAAGGAATCAACTCAGTTAATCCACACACACTTCCACCAAAAAAAAATGGCTAATATAAAAACAGAAACACAAAATAAGTATGATCCCTCAGAACTGAGGACTAGTTTTCAACAACCACATTCAGACAAGGCTGAAACACATTTATATCAAGTTCAATCACTGGGAGCAGCATTCTGGAAACCAACCAAAAAAACACAAATGCACAAGAACGATGGAATCAACTCAATTAATCAACATGAATTTTTCACATGAAGAAGCATTAATGTACACATGCAAGACCAAACGTGCATATAAGGCAAACAAGAGGTACTCAATTAAACATTAAATAAATCAACACTAGAAGCATGCAAAAAGATCTCTCAAGGAAAAAAATGTGAGCATAGATTGTTGATGATTGTAGGAATTTTGAAGGAAATCTATACCACTTTTGGTAAGAGGGTGTCGGAACAGGAGGGAGACTAGGTAATAAGATAATGAACACCGTAACAGATTTTGGACAAATCAACACAGACCATTAATGTACACTACTAGCAAAATCACCCAACAAAAATTAACAATTAGAAGGTCAAAATCCCTCAGAACAGCTCATGCAGATCAAAACCCCTCCGAACAGCTTGTGGAGTTGGAGGAAACTCCTCAAGCTAAGGGATGAAGCTAAGTCATTTATCAAGTTTAGCATAGCCATGTATGGGATGGCAAATCTATTCATCTTTGGGCTTACTGGTGGCATCCAGATGGGGTGTTAATTGATAAACATGGTTTCCGTGTCAAGTATGCTTCTGGATGCCATTTAAATGCACAGTTGGATAGTGTGATGAAAAAAGGGGATTGGTTTTGGCCTCCAGTAGGTCAGATCAGTTAGTAGATATTCAGAGTACTTATCAAAAAAAAAGTAGATATTCAGAGTAAGGTCTCTTTGATTGATAGCGGTGACTTTGACGATATTCGTCATGGTAATAAGCTGAGTTCAGAGGAACAAATCCTTAAAAGGATTGATTGAGAGGTAAGGACTCGTATTATGGGTTCTAGGAAATTTGTTAAACGGCTATCATCAGGGACCTATGCAGACCATGGGGAGCGTCAGTGAAGGTGCTTAACCTCTATGTTGGGTCGGTGTTAGGTGATTTTTTTTTGAGTTGTTTCCTTCGGTTTGTAGATAGGAGATACATGTAATCTTTTGGTTTGTGAAAGATTTTACTTGGTATATTGACCTGTTATTTGTAAGTAGCTGGGAGATTTTGGTATTTTTTTTGTAGTTCAGAGTACCAGTTAAGTCTGGTGAGCATATTCGTTTGTTGGTTTTAATGAAACTTATTCATCCCAAAAAAAAAAACGTCAAATTAAAATAGAAAATGCTCGAAAAACAAAAAGTAAAATTTGACCAAACTTTATGAACAGTCCAAAACTTATACAACTGCGATAATATATGAGGATTTAGATTAAAAGCAAAAACTACGATATTAGCTGATCTTCTTGTAAACTTTATATCTTCAGAGTGACATATCAGATGGTGGGTCTTGAACAAGGCACTTACCGAGAGAACCAAACACGAGATTTGAAATTCAATGACCCACGAAGAGACCCAAAATGGTTTTACATTGATAAAAATTTCTGAAATAAACATAAATCCAGACCTTTTAAACGAGAAAATAATGTGATTCCATGGTCTGAAATCAGAATCACCGGTACTTGTAAAAATTTTAGAACGAGAGAGAGAAAGCAAAGAGCAAGACATGGATGACAAAGTATCCATCGAGCAAAAAAGTCCTTATTTGTTTCTAGATATTAAAAGAACGACAAGAACTCCAGCGGTGCATAACAACAACAACATCTACAGAAATCATTGGCATTTGATATTTGATATTTGAGATTTGATGTATGCATCTGCGCATATCGGTAGTACTCTCAAGATAAAAGAAGGAGAACGAAAAGTAAGATCGCATCAACAAATCAGAGCATCTTCTTGGAGGCACATATGTTCAGTGAGAGATGAACAAACACAAATGAAACAGAAAACAATCGCATGAATCCCAGTGATTCGTAGGTTACCTGCAGAAAGCCTGACATGAGAAAAATGGGACGCCCACTTCGGCTCTCTCGCTGATTAGGATGCCCTTCTTTTTATACCTCAGAGAGACCTAAATAACAACTACCAAAACCCTAACTTTACCGCTGTTTTTCTACGTCTCAGGGCCCGTTTGGGAGTACGATTTCAATAAGTGCGATTTTAAAAATTGTGTTTTTAAAAATTGCATTTTTAAAATCGCTACCTTTTAAAATCGCACAGGCGTTTGGTAAAACATACTAAAAAGTACTTTTTTTATCAATTGAGTATTTGGATAACATTAGCATATAATTGCGGTTTCATGACCAAATTACCAATAAGGATGAACAATACAAAAAAAAAAAAGAGAAAAGAAGGGTTTTAAATATATTTTAGATGGGTATTCTTGATATTTTTTTCATTCCCGTTCTAAAAAATGTAACTATTGCGCCAAATATCTTTTTAATAGAAATCGTGATTTTGTTTTAAATTCGCACTTTTTCAAATAAGCACCCTCTAATCAGCTTATGAAAATCGCAGATTTTTTTGCGATTTTAAAATTTGCGTTTTTAAAATCGTAATCCCAAACACCCTAAAGTTGCGATTTAGTTTAAAATCGCAGATTATTTTTTTAAAAACGCACTCCCAAACGCACCCTCAGTCAAAACTCAGTTAACCACGGTTCCAAATAATTAACCTTTTTTCTTTTTTCTTTTTTTCGAGCCCTCCCTACATTTTAATTACCTTCTTTTTTATGCCCCCGACAATACACTAATCTAACATCGTTTAACCACGCTCCTAGAAGTAGCTCAATTGGTTGGAATTACGTCTTATGAAGCGAAAATTACTAATTTGAATCCATTTATCCTCCCCTTTTTGTGTTAATATGTCAAAAAAAAAAAAAAAAAAAAAACACAATCAACATCGTTTAAAGCTACTACATCCCAAAAAAGAGAAGAACAAAAAAAATCTTTAAGTATAAGAATAAATATAAATTAGGGTTAAATACCTTATTCATTCCTAAGGTTTCACAACTTCATTTTTTGATTCTTAGGGTTTGATTTTTATCATAGAAAATCCCTCAAGTTTGCTCAATCGGTTAAAACTACGCCTTATGAAGCAAGAGTTACTAGTTTAAATCCCTTCATCTTCCACTTTTTGTGTAAATATGTTAAAAAAAAAAAAAAAATCAACATCATTTAAAGCTGCTACACAACCTAAAAAAGGAAGAACAAAAAAATCTTTTAAGTATAAGAATAAATATAAATTAGGGTTAAATACCTTATTCACCCCTAGGGTTTCACAACTTTATTTTTTGATCCATAGGGTGTGATTTTTATCACAGGAAGTCCTTCAAATTTGCCTAAAGACCTAGATGATTCTTCCATCCATCTACCATTAGTTGACTTAACGGAAAGTCACGTCACTGATATGTAGACGAATTATTTGTTTACACGTGTCCTATTTGCCAAATCACATCTGCCACTTAATAATTTTTTCTTTCACATGTATTAAATTAAAATTCTGAAAAATATTTGAAAAAAAAAATAAAACCCTTCTTCCATTAATCTTGCGACCCACAATCCCCAAACGCCATTGAATCCACCCCCATCTCCGGAGACCTTTCTTCTTCTCTATCTCCAGCCACGAGACGTCTTCCCCGGCCACAACGCAATCTCTGGCAACGAGTTTGCTTCCGGCCACAACACAATTTTCGGCCACGACAGAAACCCATTCGATGAACAAACGCATTCGACAGAGCTGAGTCAAAATCAAAAAATAAAAAATAAAATTTTTTTTCATTAGATGACATAAAGAACTCTCGATGACAGCTTTTACAATGGAGTATACTAATAGAGAAATGTTTTATAGCCTTGATCCAATGCTGCTTACAAGAATCATTTATATTACATAAATCATATGTATACATTTTTATCCAAAAACAAACTTGTACAACATCTCTCCATTTTCTGATTTTGATGGCTATCAATAGGGGTGTCAAAAAATACTGTGAAACCGGAAAACCGGGAAACCAGGGAGCCAATTCTGGTTCCGGTTAGAAAAAAACCAAAAACTGGGACCCCGGTTCCGATCCCAGTTTTTAGCACCTGGTTATAACCGGAAAATCGAAACCAGGTGCATATATATAATAATATTTTTTTAATATATATATATATTTATTTTGCTTTTGTTTTTACTTTAGGTTTAGGGTTCTCTTTCTCTCTTTCACTTCCGCCTCTCTTTCTCTGCCTCTCTCTTTCACTTCTCTGCCTATCTCTTTCTCTCTTTCATTACTTTCTGACCCCTTTTTAATTGTTTGGTCTCTTGCAGGAAGCGAACGTGGACGAGCTCGTGAAGGACGAAGCAACCATGAGAGCGACGATTCAATGTATTAGAAGAAGAGGAAGAAGACCCAAAAGCTTAAATTGAAAACCCAGAAGGAAAGAAACTTGGGTAGTTTATATTTGGAGAAAATGCAATTTATCCCCCTGAAGTTTCAGGACTTTTTCAATTTTAACCCCAAAGTTCAAAAATTGGCAATCTACTCCCTGAAATTTCAAAAATTGGCAATTTAAACCTTCCGTTATTAATTTCCGTTAAATTGGACGGAAATTTTTTTTTAAAAAAAGCCTGAGGTTAATGATGTAATTTCATAGATTTTTGTCCATTTAGACGAAAAAATTAAACGGGGGATTTAAATTGCCAATTTTTGAACTTTTGGGTTAAAATTGAAAAATTCCTGAAACTTCAGGAGGATAAACTGCATTTTCCCCTTTATATTTGGGTAGATGATTCGATGTATTAGAAGCAGCCATTTGGGTAGTTTATATTTTGTTTCGTATTCCTGGGTTTCTTTGATATTTTCTCTGTAACTTTCTCTAGGCTTTAGCTAGTTCTTTGGTGGCTCAATTTGGTGTTTATCTTAGTAAAATGTAACTCATTTCTTGAAGTTCATTGGCCTTTTGAAGTTGGGTTTGGCTTAGTTTCGATTTCCAAAGAATTTGCTCTAGAATTAATGTTATAAGTTGTTCTATCTCTGCTTGGTTGCTGAGAAAATGTGGGAAAGTGAAATAAAATTTGACTTTTGTGTGGTGAATTGTATGCTAAAAAAATGGGCTTATTTTAGGCCCAACACCCTAAAATAAGCCAAAAAAAAAAAAAAACAATTTTCTTAAAAAACCGGTTACCGGATTTGGCATAAATCGGAACCGGCCGATAACCGAGACCCGGTTCCTGGTTCCGGTTGCCCAAAACCAAGAACCAGGGTACCGCGGTTCCGATCCTTGGTTTTGGCCAAAAACTGAAAAACCGGACCAGGTTGACATCCCTAGCTATCAGATATTACTGTTTGCTGCCATCCTTCTATGAAACCCAATTTACTTCATCGGATAAGCATATGTTGAATAGGTTTCTGTTGAATGGGTTTGTTCATCGAATGGGCTTCTATCGTGGCCGGGGAAGACGTCTCATGGCCGGAGATGGGGAAGAACAAAGGTCTCTGGAGATGGGGGTGGGTTCAATGGGGTTTGGGGATTGTCGGTCGCAGGATTAATGGAAGAAGGGTTTTCTTTTTTTCAAATATTTTTTAGTATTTTAATTTAATACACGTGGAAAAAAAATTATTAAGTGGTAGATGTGATTTGGCAAATAGGACACGTGTCAACATATAATTTGTCCACATATCAATGACGTGGCTTTCCGCTAAGTCAACTATCAGTAAATGGATCGAAGGACCATCTAGGTCTCTAGGCAAACCAAAAGGACCTCTTGTAATAAAAATCAAACCCTAAAGATCAAAAAATAAAGTTGTGAAACTCTATGGTTGAATAAGATATTTAACCCTATAAATTAATGTCTCAAATATGACTCTCATATTTTACTATTTTCTTTGTATACTCTACGGTATTTTATTTTTCTAAAGAGGCTAATTATTTTAGTCACTGTAATCATACAATATATGATTACAGAAACATTATATTATAAAATTCAATGCAATAAAATGACTGCATTGGTCAAAGTAATCGATATATAATTCAAAGGGTTAAATACTTTTTTGGCCCATGTTGTTTAACAACTTTATTTTTTGCCGTTGTTGTTTAATGCAATCCACACAGTTTTCTTTCTAGGTTCCAAAAAACCCTAAAGGAGAAGAAAAATATTTTCAAGTTTTTTGCTGAGACTATGAAGAGAATTCTGAAGAGTTTTTTCCATTGGTACTATCAAGTGATTCAATGGTTGATGATCTAACAAACAAGTGGAAGAGTTTCTCTCTTTCTGAATAGGAGGATGCGGATGTTGTGGTTTTGCACCAGGCTGTTACAGGGACGGCGACGAGAGGACAAATGTGTATAGTTTGGAAAGCTTTTGGTAGAAATGATTGTTAGTAGGGAGTATATTAGATCTACATTGATAAAAGGATGGAAACCTAATGGTATGACAACTTTTAAGGGGTTAGGAACGAATGTATTCTTGATAGAATTTGAACACATTTTCGACATAATAAGAGTGATGGAGGGGAGACCCTGGATCTTTCAGAGAAATTTGTTTTCAGTGGAAAAGTTTGATGGATTAACACATCCCTCAAAAATTGATTTTGAGAAAGCATCCTTCTGGATTCACATGTTCAATTTACATTTGGCTTGTATGAACCAACAGGTGGGTCTTCAAATAGGTGCGACGGTGGGTACGGTGGAAGAGGTGGACACGAATGAGAGAGGAGATGGATAGGGGGAATTTTTGTGGGTGAAGATCAATATTGACTTGTCAAAACCAATTGCTAGGGGTAGAAAACTGAATCTTCAAGGAGAGAGGACTTGGGTGTCATTCTAATATAAACGTCTCCCGTGTTTCTGCTTCCACTGCAGAAGAATATGCCATGGAAGCGGAGGCTGTGAGATTTTCCAAGGAACTAGTCTCCAAGGTGCGAAACCTCAATTTGGACCTTTTTTAAGGGTTCCACCTCCAAATAAAGCAAGGATGGGAGGAAAAGGACGGGGTGTACCCTACTACAAGCAAGAGGGCTCAGACTACATTCCGTCTAATGTGGAGAAATCGCATTACAGAAGATCCAGGTCATCAGGAGAACGATGGCGCACGGAGGTTGGGGAAACAGAAAGGCTACAGGGTGGCTATGGTACGGCGGATTACTCAGGGAAGGAAAGTCCCACAAATAAGGAGTTTCCTAACTAGGGAGATACATCGACTAAGTGCGTGGGAGGTAACTGTGTTGAAATGGATGGCGATAATCAAGGACCTCCCGATGCCGTGAATCCAGGTGATGGAATGGAAACAAAAATGGAAGCAAGGAGCAATTTACTAGGGAGAGAGGAAGTTAGGGCAGGAGAAAATGCAAAAGGAAAAGTCAATGTGGTAATTAATAGTGAAATGGAATGTGGCGTTGGGATTAGGTCAGATATGGAGAATTATATGGGAGTATGACCTAAAAAGTCACGTGGAAAGGGGACAGATCTTATTGAGCTAGCGCAAACTCATGTGAAACCGTGTTTGGGACAAATGCCTAGAAGTAATGATGTGTACCCAATAAAGCCCAGTTCGAAGCCCAGGGAGAAACCTGTCCAACATGAACAAGGGGGGTGTTTTGAAACGTACCTCAGGGACATCATGGAAGAGAAGGGCTTGTGCTGATCAAATTTTTCCCCAACAGGAAAGTCTAAAACATAATGGAAAGAGAGTTAACGAAGAAAAGGAGATCTGTCAAGATGAACCAACAGTTCGTCGGAAAGGGAACACAGTTGACAATTTTTTCCAACAAATTGTGGAGGAACTTGGGAACAGCAAGTTTACGATGGGATCGAGAGTGGCGAGGGCTAATCAACAACCCCGCCGACTGTCATGAAAATTATAAGATAGAATTGTCAGGGGCTTGGGAACCCCCGGATAGTTCGAGAGCTTCGCTGGATGGTAAAGGAGAAGAAGCCCGACGTGGTTTTCTTAATGGAAACCAAAATGAATAATAAAAAACTAGAACCTATCCATTCTAGTTTAGGTTTCAATGATGTTTTTGGGGTGGATAGTGTGGGAAAAAGCGATGGTTAGCATTAATATGGAAGGAGGAATTTGGCATTTCCATACAAAACTACAGTCGTCGCCATATAAATGCTATAATCTCAATGGCAGAGGGAGCACCATGAAAGTTTATGGGTTTTTACGGTCACCTCGAAGTGAATAAAAGGGAGGAAGCGTGGAGTTTATTAAGGTTCCTTAGCAAGCTGCAACTAGTGCCTTGGGTGGTTATGGGTGATTTTAATGAAATTTTGGACTTAACGAAAAAAACAAGGAGGGAATAGACCAAGAGGACAAATGGAGGCTTTCAAAAGAGCCCTCATTGACTGTGAACTTTCAGACTTCGGGTTCCATGGACCTAAGTATACTTGGAGAAATTGCAGAGAAAATGGAACTTTCATCCGAGAAAGACTAGACCGTGTGGTAGCGAATCAAGATTGGTGCTCTTATTTCCCAGATTTTGACATTTCGGTTGAAGTATCAGCTTGTTCAGACCACAATCCCATTTTCATTGAATCTCCAAAAGAAAGAAGGGAGATTGTACTGTAAAAGTGGATTTATATATGATGTCACTTGGGGAAAGGAGAAGGGGTGTCAAGACATCATTAAATGGGTATGGCCAAAGAAGAGGATGCTACCTAATACATGGCATAATTGCAAGAAAAAAATGAAACAATGTCAGAAAGGGTTATCCCGGTGGCAACAAGAGAACGTGGGTACAGTGGGGAAAAGTATTGAAGAAAAATCTATGGCTCTTAAAGCAATCCACGAAAATGAGGCAAGGGTAGATGTTCGAGTATTGCAGACAACCCAAGGGGAATTAACGTCCTTGCTGTATAAGGAAGAACAAATATGGCGACAAAAATCCAAGGCTCTTTGGCTGAAAAAAGGAGATAGTAATACCAAGTTTTTCCATGCTAGTGCGAAGCAACGTCGAAGTCATAATCAAATACAAAAAATCCAAGATGAGGAGGGGCGGCTGTGGGAATCAAAGGAAGGAATTGGATGGGCATTTATTGATTATTACAGCAAGTTGTTTACAACCGAAGGCTCCAAAGATATTTCTAGATGCTTACAGTCTTTGCCGTGCAAAGTCTCTGAGGAGATGAATAAACACTTCTTGGCCGAATTTACTGCAAAGGAGATATGCATAGCCATTCATCAGATGCCACCTCACAAAAGCCCGGGTCCATATGGTTTTACAGCTAGCTTTTTTCAACAGAATTGGGCTACTGTGGGAACTAAGGTTTACAAATCTGTTTTAGATATTTTAAATTCTGGAATAATGGATGATGATTTCAATTATACATATATTGCTCTTATCCCAAAGAACACTAACCCTATGTGTGTGAATGAATTTCGACCGATTAGCCTCTGTAATGTAGTTTATAAAATTGTTTCTTAGGTCTTGACAAATAGGTTGAAGCTCATTTTACCTAAAATTATATCTACTTCTTAGAGTGCATTCATACCGGGTTGTTTGATTACGGATAACATTTTGGCTACCTACGAGATGTTGCATACTATGCAATCTCGTATATGGGGAAAGGAGGGATTCATGGCGGTCAAGTTAGATATGACTAAAGCCTATGACCATATGGAATGAGGTTTTCGGAAGAGCGTAATGAAAAGGTTGGGCTTTGCAGGAAGATGGATAAATTTGGTTATAATGTGTGTTAAATTTGCCAACTACTCGATTTTGGTAAATGGGAGCCCCATGGGATGTATATATCCTACTCTGGGCATTAGGCAAGGGGATCCCATTTCACCATATCTGTTTTTATTGTGTGCTGAAGCGCTTAGCTCTCTTTTAGATTGAGCTGACCAAAAAGGATATCTCAGAGGTGTACCAACTTCAAAGAAATGACCCAGAATTAACCATTTCTTTTTTGCAAATGATAGTTTGTTGTTTTGTATGGTGAATCTAAACCATTGGCACCAACTATCAAAAATTCTTGGTATCTATGAGTAGTCATTTGGAGAACAATTGAATAGAGCAAAAACGGCTATTTATTTTAGCCGCAATACGGAAGAGATACGCCGCACCCAAATTTTGGAAGTCTCATGGATCCCGTCCTCTCAAAGATATGATACATGCCTGGGGCTACCCGCTCTTGTCGGTAAATCCCGTACGAAGGCATTTGCAAGTATAAAAGACTGAGTATGGAAGATGCTATAGGACTGGAAGCTAAAATTTTACTCGCAAGCTGGGAAAGAAGTATTGCTAAAGGCGGTAATCCAAGCAATCCCTACGTATAGTATGAGTGTTTTCCTCCTACCAAAAGCCATATGTACGAAGATAAATTATCTTATGCAGAAGTTTTGGTGGGGCCATAAGGAAAACAATAAACGGATTCATTGGATGAGTTGGGAGAGAATGAGAGTACCCAAGGTGGCCGAGGGAATGCAATCTAGGGACTTGGTATGTTTCAACAAAGCTCTATTGGCCAAACAATATTGGAGAATCTGGCAATATCTGGATAGTTTGTCGGCAAAAATTATGAAGGCAAAGTATTTTCCAAGAAACTCAATTTTGGAGAGTCATTTGGGGTCAAAGCCTTCTTATGTGTAGAAATTCATAATGAAATAATAAATGAAGTAAATTGCGGAATAATAAAAGAGAAAAAGATTTTACGTGGTTCGATCTATGACCTACGTCCATAGATAAAACTCAAAGGGTTACATTAGACTCTTATTGAATGATTTATATTACAATACAAATGCTCATATTTATAGGAAAATTGAAATAGATAAGTATGGTAATCAAATCTGATTAATTTGATTACCATCAAACCTGATTACAATCAATAAATAATATATAATATCAATTTGATATATTTCCTTTTATGTAGGAAATATATTCTCTAACATTATGCATGGCAGAGCATTCATGGTTCAGGGAATTTAGTAAAAAACAGGGTGATTTGAAGGATTGGGAATGGCGCAAGTGTCCATATGTGGGGAGATAGATAGGTCCCTTTCCCACATACGTACCAGGTTTACTTTCCACCAACAGTTCTAACGGTTGAGGCTAGAGTGAAGCAACTTATCGACCAAGACACAAAGTGGTGGGACATAGCTTTACTTAATAATATTTTCAGCCCTGAGGAGGTCAGGGCTATTACCGGTGAGTCTCACCAACCAAGTAGACACGAACATATGGAGAGGAACTGCAAATGGCGATTTCTCCGTATGCAGTGCCTACCATCTAGCTATGGGGATGGAGAATTTAATGAAAGCGGAAGGATCAAAACGGAAACATCACAGTAATGTGTAGCAAAGTCTGTGGAAGATGAAGGTGGTCAATGCAGAAAAAACGTTTTTGTGGCGGGCGTGCCACATTGTACTTGCCACGAAGGACAACCTGTTGAAGAGGAAAGTTGCAACTGACCCATATTGCCCAATCTGTGAGAATGCTGAGAAAATTGTCTACCATATATTGTGGTCATGTAGTTCGGCCATGGATGTGTGGGGTACGAGCAAGATAATTGTCTAGAAATCTGTGGTGCCTAGTCCCATTTTTTCCAAGTAGTGGAGGTATTTTTTGAAAGATGCACGGAAGAGGAGCTGATTCTATTTATGCGAACTGCAAGGAAGCTTTGGCTAAGGAGAAACAACTATGTATTTAATGGGTTGTTCACACACCCGGAGGTCATACTAAGGGAGGTACAACTGGCAGCCGATGAATTCCTTAAAGTCACCATGGGCGACCATGAGAAGGAGATAAGAAATGATGCAAGCCCACTTGACAAATGGAAAGCACTGGCAGCTGGATGGCATAAAACAAATTGGGATGCTTTTTTGGATCTTTCAAGTGGTCACATGGGAGTGGGCATTCTGATTCATGACTAGGTGGGGGATGTGAAGGCAGCCAAATGTATGCACATGCAGGGACTTTTGGAGCCAGCAGCAACAGAGGCAATGGCAGCATATCACGTGGTTATGTTTAGTAAGAAGATAAGTGTCACTCATCTTGTTTTGGAAGGGGATGCCAATTCAATAGTTGCTGCTATAATGCCCCAGAAGCATCATCATATAGGTATGGACAGCTAGTTGAAGATATTAAGATGGCTCTGAAATTTATTCCCAATTGGGAATGTCATCACGTTAGTCATTCTCTCAATACGGCTGCACATGGCTTGGCCCAAGAGGCTTGTAAATGATTCATAAAGAAGACTTGGAATAGATCTATTCCAGGGGCTATCCATGAAATTGTTTTGATGGAACAAATTGTACCCACTTGATTTGTTTATCAATGAAATTTCTACTATTATTGAAAAAAAAAAACAAAAAAAACTTTATTTTATTTTTTACCCCCTATAGTTTAGTTTTTATCACTTGAAGTATCTCACATTTACATAAAAACGGAAATGGTACCCTCGTCTAAATCCGTCTAAAATTTGACAGAAAGCCACGTTAGCACCATTAAAAAAATCAACATGTGTCCATATATCTAATTAATATATATATATTAAAAACATTAAAAAATTAAATTTAAAAAGGTTGTCGTAGCCACCCCTTTGGCCATTTGGGGGGTGGCTGGCCACCTCCTTTGGCCATGGGGTGACTTAGCCACCCCATTTGGTTGGATTGGGGGTGGTGAGGGGGTCCCAATGGGGGTGGCCGAACCACCCCCATAAACCGTGGGGTGAATTGCTACCTCCAATCCAGCCATTTTGGGGTGGCTCGGCCATCCCATGGCTATATGGGGGTGGCCAAAACCACTCTCAATGGGTTTGGGGTGGTTTCGATCACCCCGTTGGGGCTCTTGTGGGTGGCTCACCACCCCTAATCCGGCCAGATGGAGGTGGCCTAGCCACCCCCATGGCCAAAGGGGTGGCTACGGCCTCCCCCAAATTTTTTTTTTTTTTTAATTTTTTTTTTTAACTCACTTTTATGTAGTTTAACTAATTAATTTTTAAATGCATCTACATCTGATTAGCTATATTTTTATTTATATCATTTAAATATTATTAAAAGTGAGAAAAGTTTTGAGAAAAAGAGAATATATGAGAGGAAAAATGAGAAAAGTTTTGGGAAAAAAAGAACATGCAGATAAAAAGTAGGAAAAGATTTGGAAAAAAGATAAAACATGTGAGAGAACCAATAAAAAATAAAATGACCTTCTTAAAAAATGCTGCTACATTTAGCTTTTTTTTTTTTAGTTCTTTCAATCAAATATCTATTTTACATTTTTTTTTTTTTTTTTGCTAATCCAATGTAGGGGTTTTTTAAACATTTGAATAATCATTTTAGATAAAAGTAACATTTGACTCTTCTATTGGGAATGCTCTTAGTGGTCCTTAACCATCAATCTATTTGTTGCTTAAGATAAATTGGAAGCCCATATTTTACATATCGGGATCGAGGATCCAAAACGAGGTTTCACTAAAGATAGGCGATGACCCATTGCAGACAGACCAGACAGACATAGTTGTAGTGTAGTGTGAAAAACAAGTAATGCTAAGTCATTCTTCTATCACTCTCGTATCTCTCCAAAAATAATGTAATTCTTAAAATTATCATTGGCTTTATAATTGATCATTATTGAATTTTGTTTAAATGATGATTTTAAAGGCCTAGAGAGTATCCAGTTCATGACTAAAAAATCCTAGAATCACAAATGGGACACTGGATACTCTCTAGTCCATTTGGACTAGAGAGGATCCGATTCCTATTTTTTGAGAGACCCAAGAGTGACATAAAAGAGACTCGACTCTATTCAGTTTTAGTATACGAAGGTTTTCAAAATACAGCTAAACAATATAAAGTTCTGTTAGGTTGGGTTGGAAAATTCAAAATTGGACTTGCTCATGGCAACCCAAACATCAATTTAGGATGGAAGCATTTCCAGTTGTCTCATATTCTCCCTTCCATTTAGATTAAGAGTAGGGAAATTTGAGTGTACTTTAGCATCATGTAACTGTACGATCACCACTCCACTAGGTATGTCACCGGCTCATTATTCCTTAACCATCAATCTCTTCAATCCTTGAGATAAATTGGAAGCCCATGTTTCACATATTGTAATAAAGGGTCTAAAATGAAAACAAAGTTTCACCAAAGATAGGTGAAGACTCATTGCAGACAAACATAGCTTGACTTGTGTGAAAAGAGTAATGCTAGAAGTCTTCTTTATATATTTTTTATGTCCTTTCAAAATTGACGTGACTTTAAAATTACTATTGAATTTGTGATAAATCACTATTAAAATTTGAAAAAATAATGATTTAAAAGTCGCATTAATTTTGTAGGAATACAAAAGAGACATGCAAATGACATTTAGCATTACTCGCGTGAAAAAACTCAACTCTAATTGATTTAAGGGTTTGTTCGAGATTGTGTTAGAAATTTTAAAAAATACTTTTAATATTTAAAAAGTTGTGCCACAAAAGCTGACATGTTTGTCAAAAAATTTCAAAAGTACTTCTTTGACTTTTTTACTCTAAAAATTGTCAGAACGTACTTTTGACAGAAGCTTCAAAATGAAGTTTTTGCCAAAAAAAACTTTTTTTTTTTTTTTTTAATAACTTAAAAGTTCTATTTCTCAAACACAATTTGAAACATGTTCTTAGGGCCTGTTTGAGTGTGCGTTTGAAGGCTTAAAAATGCGTTTAACACTCAAAAAGTCTGTTTGAAGAAAAAAATACATATTTCGCGTCCAAAATGCCAAAAAAAAAAAAGAAAAAAAAAAAGAAAAAGACAAAACACACTTTTAATAAAAGCTTTTGTCAAAAAACATTTTTTTGACTTAAAAGCTCTATTTCTCAAACACAATCCAAATTCTCAAACATGCTCTTAGGGTGCATTTGAGATTGAGATTTCATAAGAATAATCTGCGTTTTTAAAAGATATCTCAAAACGTAAGACGTTTGGCACTACGATTTAAAAATCACTTAATTTAAAATAAGAAAAATATCTGAAATTTCTATAAGCAGATATGTGGGTAATTATTTGAAAAAATACGAATTTAAACTAAAATCACGATTTCGCATAACAAATATTTGATAAAAAGTGGCAATTTCAAAAACATAATTTTTAAAATTACATTTATTAAAACCGCAATATCAAATGGACTCTTAGTTTAGGAAGGTCTTCAAAATATATCCGAATAATATGAAATTGGGCTAGGTTGAACAATCAAAATTGGACGTGGCCCAGGGCAACCCAAACATCAATTGGGTTGGATTTACTGGGCTTCGAAACTATCTCAATTCTCAAGCATCTTTAAAAAATAATAAAGTAAGAAGGTACGAGAAACAGAATCGAGCATTGGAAAAACCCTACGGTTGCTATAGAGCGGAGAGAGATGTCACAGGCGGCGGCGGAGACAAGTGGGTTGCTGAGGATGGCAGAGATAGAAGGGAGAGGGAGGGGTCTTGTGGCGTCCCAGCCACTGAGGGGCGGGCAGATTGTCCTCAGGGACTCTCCCATACTCCTCTACTCTGCTCTTCCGTTGATCAACATCAACCAATCATCTTTCTCTTCTTCCTCTCACTCCTCCACTTCCAACATGTACTGCGCCAAGTGCTTCAGAAGCTTACTATCCTCTTCTTCTTCTTCGAGTTCAGTGGTACCTTGCTCTTGTTGCTCCCATCATCATATATTCTGTAGCCAAAAATGCCTGTCCGCTGCGCTCACATCGTCCCACTCTCTATGGGTATGCCAAGCCCTTTCTCGTCTCCGAGATTGCCCCTCTCTCGTTCTTGAACAACCCGTGGAACGCCAGGTCCAGGCCCGTTTTCTGGTTGCCGCCTACCATCTTGCCCTTTTCTTCCCTTCCCAATTCCAGATTCTGCTCTCCCTTGAGGGCTCGCCTAACGCCCCTGACACCACAGCTGCGCAATTCCTTCATTCCCTCATCTCATCCCTCTGCCCTCCTCATCCTCCTCTTGAGGGATTCTCGGTGGAACTCACTGCCGCATTGCTGGCCAAGGACAAGTTCAATGCCTTTGGGCTGATGGAGCCTTTCTCCCCCCGTGACGATGGCCAACGTTCCGTCCGAGCTTATGGTATCTACCCGAATGCCTCCTTCTTCAACCACGACTGCCTTCCCAATGCCTGCCGTTTCGATTACGTCGACACCGCCCCCGACCACCACAACAACACCGACATCATCGTTCGCGTTGTTCATGATGTTCCTCAAGGCAGGGAGATCTGCTTGAGCTATTTTCCCGTCAACGAGAATTATGCCAGCAGGCAGAGGAGGTTGATGGACTATGGCTTCACTTGCCATTGTGACCGCTGCGAGGTCGAAGCCAATTGGTCCGATCATGAAGACGATAATGTTGCCGAGGAGGAAGAGGAGGAGGAGGAGAAAGACGAGCTGATGGATGAGGACCACCATGACCAAATGGCATCCTCCCAAGGACAAGGAAATGCTGATTTCCCTCACGCCTATTTTTTTATCAGATACATGTGTGATAGGGAAAATTGCTGGGGCACTATGGCTCCCTTGCCTCCCAAAGACGACGCTACTCCCTCTAACTTCTTGGAATGTAATGTATGTGGCAACCTCAAGCATGACCAAGTGACTGATGCTAGTGGAGGAGAAGACGAGCTTTCCATGGATGACTGAGTTCTCTTCCTTCCTGCCTCTGACTGTGAGC
Source organism: Corylus avellana (assembly GCF_901000735.1). Lineage (NCBI taxonomy): Eukaryota > Viridiplantae > Streptophyta > Magnoliopsida > Fagales > Betulaceae > Corylus > Corylus avellana. The sequence goes on along the minus strand of NC_081544.1, from coordinate 36,768,096 downwards.
GTCTTTGTCTTTCTCTGATATCTTAACCTTTTTGTCACATGTCTTTTTCTTTCTGCTACTCTCTGCCTTCTCTTGATTTTCCGACAGATTCCATTTTTTTTTGGTTAATTATCTTAGTTCAGGTTTCAATTTAATATCTTCGATGCTTTTGATAGATGTTAGACGAACAGTCCATTCTTATTTCATATGGTGTCTCTAGTGCAGAAGCTCATCAAATAGCCCTTGCTGAATTTTCGCTAGACCAAGAAACTCGGTTTAGTTATAAAGCCAATTTGAACCCCAACGAGTTGACTTATTTGGTAAGGGCTTTGGTCTTGGTGGCATTTCCATCAGGCTTAAGGTCTAAGGTTTGAAGCCTTTTGAGTGCAAACAATTCTTTAGAGTCAGCCCGTCAGCGAAGTCGGAGTATTACCTAATAATGGGACGCTTTACACCAGGTTTACTCAATAAGAGTGAATACACAAAGTGCCATTCCTTGGAGGGGTTCCTCGTAATTAAAAAAAAAAAAAAAAAGGATTATAAAGCCAATTTGAGCAGCTGTGGAATTTAGTCCCCTCTGTCTCCCGACCCCGATGGAAACTTCTAGAATCTGATGTTTCATGAGATTTAAATTGGCTCTAGTGTCTTTTAGTTCACTGCAGTTCACACATGAATCAGTATTAGGTTCTTCGTATGATTCCTTAATAGAGTATATGTTGTCATTGGTGGGGGGTGGGGGGATAATGGCCATATTTTGTGGGCATAAATGGGATTCAGTTTCTAAAGGGATTCAATTTATTCTAGAGCGTTTTGCACAAAGAGAAGAGAAGGTTTCAGAGTTTGTTGTTGAAGGACAATTAAGAACTAACATCAGTTGGTATTTGAGCCCTCATTTTGTGGTTTTTTGGTGCTAGGCTTCCAACTTCTTTTTGAAAGAGTACACCAGAAGGTTGTAATTTTGATCAAATTGAGTTCACTTTGGTTCCTTTTTTGATTTACTTGCGTATTGAATTCTCCACATAGGCTCCATATCAGGAACAGAAAAAAAAAAAGACAAAAAAGAAGAAAGAAAAGATTAAGAAACTCAAGGTCAAAGTACAGGTTTTAGTGTCTTTTTATCCACATAAGGTATGCTTAATGGATTTATAATTAGAAGCATATTCACTTGTTCTTCTTAAGAAGTTAAAGTGCGAGCTGCTTCTTGAGTTCCTGTGAGGAGCGGAAGGAGATCAAATATGACTTCCCAACAATGTACACTCTGTAATCGGTAACCACTCATTGCTTTCTTATTTGAATTACAATTTGACTCCAATCTTTTAGCAAAAGGATTGAGCCGAATACAATACAAAGAAGATACTACTGCATGAATTATATATATGGGAAAATACATTTTACCCCCTTGAAATATCCACTCATTTGCATTTTTAACCCCAATGTTTAAAAAGTGACATTTTATCCCCCTCCCAAACTTTCAAATTGTTACAATTCAACTATTCTGACTATTTTTTTTTTCCCAAAATGCTCCCATCCCATGTTTAAAAAAAATTAAAAATTAAGGGGTGGCTGGCCACCCCAGTTGAGCCGAAGCCACCCCTTAATTTTTATTTATATTTATTTTATTTTTTTAAAAAAAAATTTTAACTTGGGATGGAGGCATTTTGGAAAAAAAAAAATAAAAATAATCAAAATGGTCGAATTGCAACAATTTGGAAGTTTGATGGGGTAAAGTGTCACTTTTTAAACATTGGGGTTAAAAGTAAAAATGGGTGGATAATTCGGGGGGATAAATTATATATATATATACACACACACGTGTGCATGCAGATATCTAACCCTTGAAGGTCTTAATAACGAAAATATAAGATGAAACAAGTTTGAAAATATTAAACTCGTCGTCCCAAGTACACATTTACAATTAGAAGCATAAGAGTATATCTTTAAGGCACATTGTTTTTTTACAAGAGCTGGATTCAGTTGATCATCATTTACATTGTTGTTTTGGAACTAATCATACATCTCCACTCGTCTTTGGTGTGAACCTCGTGTATAATCGTATTTATCATTCAAGTTAAGCTTCCTTCCCATTTATTTCAAGGCAATTTGTTCTATTTATCATTCGGTTAATATTCTACGTTGCTTTTTTTTTTTTCTTTTTTTTTTTAGCTTGGCCAATACTTTGATTGCCTTGGAATGGGTACCAATAGGAGTGGTTTAAGTAGAGGTTCTCTGTCTTTGATATACTATTATTGTTTTGTTAGGTTTCAAATAGGTCCATATGTCACTTCAACAATTTTTTGTGCCACAGTGAACACGCCATGCACATAGTGTAAGTACCATGTCAACAAATTTACCATGTCAGTTAAGTTCCCTGTCATCCACGCGGTAAAAAGAAGAAAAAAAATCCCACCTACAATATGTGAAACAACAAAAGAGATGCGTTGAGGATCCTACTCCTACCCCGTGGTGTCTGCTTGAGTTCATCTCTGCTGCAGCGTCTCTCAGATCCATATTCACTGTAAAGAATATTGGACATCCAAAGAGAGAGGAGGCGAATATGGATCTGAGCGAGGAATTCTTGAGGGAATGGATCATGAAATGGGAAAGAGTGGAGCAAAGGTGGGGTTTAGTTAGTTGAGTGGATTTTCAAGATTATTTGAGACATTGAGCTAGAATCGAGATTGAGTTAGCTCAAGTGGCAACGATAGTTGATGGGTATGTTGGGGGCAAAAGATCTTGGGAGTTGAAATACAGAGAAAGTGGGGTATGAAATAGAAATGAGAATCAAATTTGAGTGTGGGATTTGGTTGAGAAATGCGAATTTCATGGTTGTTAGTCTAGTACAGATTGAACTAAAACAAAGATTAAGGACTAGCTCAAGTAGGAGCGAGATTTAAAAGGTATGTGAGAAAGAACACATTGAAGAGGATTTGTGATGTAGACCAAGAGGCAAACAAGAAGACTGGACACGAGATTCTCAATCGATTGATGGGCAATTCTCAATTGACTGAGAACGCATCATGATATTTGGTATCAATTCCCAAGGGCTTGGGTCATTGCCTTGGCCTTAATTTGATTGACCAAGGTGATGCATCAAGTCCTAGTTGTATAACTCGAGATGCTCGGTCGATGACTCAGTCTATGCCCGATCAACCAAAGATGGTTCGTTAGGGTTTTAGGGTTTTGTTGTATTAACTTGCAGCTTGATTGATCGAGTGCGTCAAGATGTTTTAGTCTTTTGAATTTTTAGGGTTGTGTCCCTATTTTCTATTTAGGCCTAATAAGGACGGTTTGGCTCACATGTTGTTTATTCTCAATTTTCGGTAAGAAACTCACTAAAGGTGAATTTTCTTCTATTTTTCATCAAAAGCTTGAAGGAGGAAACCAAGTTAGTATGAGTACCCAAGGTTTTGTTTCCTACCATTGCTTGTAGAGGACCGCATGGAGGAGGAAACCAACAAGCAAGTATTGGTGAATTGTACGAACACGAGGAGACAACACGTGATGAGTAGCTGACATGGTGTTTGCAACGATTGGATGAGCAATTTGAGCGGTTTGAAAACCAAATTATAGCATTAATCAAACAATTTGCCGCCATGGGTGGTGTGAATAGGCGTTGCCATCAACCAAATCCACGTTTTATGGAGGAGAAAAAAGACGAGTTTAGTGTCAAGGATGAGCCCATTAATGCGTTCACAGAGTATGGAGTGACTATTGGAAGAATTGTGACTTTGTGAAGAAAATGGACAATTGGGCTGCAAATAGAATTGAAAAGTTTAACATGGAGGATGTTACTTCATGAGCCTTTTTTGAATGATTGACTTGAAAGCCTGATGGAGGACCAGCTCAAGTGGGTGTGGGAGCTAAAAGGGGAAGGGATAGACTGAAGCAAACGTTGTGGGTAGGGGTAGGATCTTCAACGCCGCTCTGTTTTTTTCTTTCACTCAGTGTTGGCGGGGTGTTTTACTTTTTTTTTTTAAAAAAAAATATATATATATATATATATGTGCGTGTGTGTGTGTGTGGATGACGGGGCACTTGACTGATGTGACAAATTTGTTGAAGTGGCATTGACACTGAGCAGTGTGAGCATGGTGTATCAAATGTGGCATATGGAAAATCATTAATTTTGAAGATAAAAATGACATAGAGATTTATTTAAACCATGAGAAAACCTAATGACTTGATTGTCCAAATTGGAAACACAGTGTAAATTGAAATCGAAGGAAAACGTAGAAGCTAAATATAATTTTTTTCTTTTCTTTTAAGGTTCAATTACCTTTTTAGTACATGTGGTTTAACGATACATCAAACAGACTCATCGGTTAAAAAAGGTATTGCAAATAATACTTGTGGACATTTGATAAATGTAGTTGGTATTTTTGTCCAATTTGACAAGTGTCTCGTATGTTTCATTAATATGATTTTTTTTTTTTTAAGAAGAAAAAAAATAAAATAAAATTAGTGGATGGTTTTGGCTACCCCTGGCCAGCCATAGGCAATCTAGACATTTGTGCTTCTCTGGATTTGTTCTTTCCTTATAATCTTGAGAAGCTCAGGATCGGAATGGCATCTAAGATCTGGAACCAAACTGCAAACTCTAACCCATTTACAACCTCCACTACAGCCGCTAGATTCATCCAGTGATATATGTGAATGTCATCAAAGACAGAAAGTTACTTGAATTTCTAAGCCTTGCTGGTGCATTATGGACTGGATTTCACAATATTAATTAGTATTAATTCAATTGTACGTGTCTTGCTGATGTCATGTTTTGTTTCTTCTCTGATTGTAACGGAGAGTGACTGGAAATTTAATTTCTCACAACTATTTCAGGTTGGAACTGAGTCCGATTCCAAAAGATCTTCTTGCCCAAGCCAGTTGAAAAGGTAATAATATTTTCTAAAGAAATTGTGACATATACGTGCACAATTCTCATTTGCTTGTGTAATTGCAGAAGAGTTGTGCCTAAACATATATAGAGTTACATAGAAGAGACTTAGAAGAATTTTCAGGCATCAGTTAGGAGGAAGCTTAAAACAAGTCCACAATGTGAGAGAGGACATAGATCCGTAGAAAATGAATTTTGTCTTCTTAACATTAAACCCGCCCCTCCGCATATATTTGCTCGTTCGTTCTGGTTGTCAATCTGCAGAAGTTGATTGCATGGAGGTGGAGTAGAGTGTTGCCTATTTTCCTATGACAGCTTGAGCACTAGTTGGTCGTCAGCGATGGCATCATTTGAACATTTACTCCACTCTTCTGTTGTTAATATTGTGGCGTTGGTCGTCAGCGATGTGTCATCCTGTTGTTAATATTGTGGCGTGGTCTGTTTTAGGTGGTGGCATGGCATGCATATTAATTTATTAAACACGCTAAATAATCAATTTCCCTTGTTGCTTTGCTGAAAAGACACTTCACAATGTATAATATCCATTTCTATTGCCATTGCATTTGCGGGGAAATTTGAAAGAACAAATAGTGCTATATATATATATATATATTCTATGGTGGAGCTTATGAAAGCAGCGGCTTTTTTTTTTTTTTTTAATAATTTTTATTTTATTATTATTATTTTCCACTTTAACTAACCTGGTCTTAAGTCTTAACCGCAACATGATGGTCATTGGTCACTCGATTCATGCTGCTGCTACTACATAATTTGGACCACTATTTCTACCAAATTATCAATCCATTTTTTAACAAAGGCCTGATAGTGAGATCACCTGCTCCCTCTTATACATGTTGGGTGACCTTTCGACATGTAAACCTAATTCACTAGGATTCTTTAATTTTGTCTACGCATGTACGAGTGCCAAGGAACTGCAGCCTTGATAACAACATTAGCATTTAATATGTGGATCCTTTTGAAAGTGTAGCAGGGCAACTTCTCATTACGATATATATATTTGAGACATTATATCAAAAAATTTCATAATTTTTTGCTTTCTGTTTGTGGCAAGAATGATTGATGATGTTTAGTATATTGTTATACGACTATTATACAATTTGATGGTGTGGTAATAAAAATCAACATTTTCATCCATACTTTTTTTTTTTTTTTTTTTTATAAAAATTTTGAATGACTCATTTTTATTGTTACATCACAAAAAAAAAAAAAAAAAAAAAGTCATAATTTCCATTCACCCTCGTTTTACTTTTCTTCTTTTTGCGAATAAAGTATCCATAGGGAGCTCTCATGTTGGATAAGTTTAACTACCATTCTTTGTAACATAATTGTGTGGAATACTTCCCAAAAGTGTAATCAATAGCAACAATTGTATTCATGAGTGATAAAATGGTTAAGAGTGTATAATTGATAAATTATTCATTAATTAATTGCATTAATAAATCAAATATTTTTAGTTGTTTATTTCACAAATTATGAACTGCTACATTAAATTAAAAATAAATTCATAATTCTTCATCCAATATATATATATATATATATATATATATATATATACACATTGGTGTAATGAAATCCCAAGGAATAGGTGATTGACATAAATCCAACAAGATTAGTAGTTTATGTGTACACGAAGAAGGGAATATGAAAGATTTGGTCCGATCAGTTTGATAATATATTACGTGATTTGCGCTGTTTCCTTGTGATACGGGGGCTCTATTACAGATTTATTAGGAATGTAACAGCAGTTGTATTAATCCATTAGTATGGAAAGATATTTTTTCTTTCAGATGTTTAACAGTTTAAGTTTAAATAAGAAGGTGATAGATAGATAGATAGATAGGAGGATATTTATTGAAGTCGATCTGTGACGTGGAGGTACGAGTACCACTGTGGCCATCCCATCCCACGACAGATATTTATTCTATGCTGAAATGGCAAATAAGGAAGGAAGATGGATTGGAGAATAATGCTTATTCATTTACTTTTTTAATGAGTGAGTGAGTTTTATCTCCTCTTCTTTTTCAGTTATTCCTTTCCGATCTATATTTATTCTTTTCCTATAAATATGCCAAGACGATAAATGGGTTAGCGACTTATTAGCGGCAAAGAAGAAGAGGAGGGAAGTAGAAGGGCGAAAAAAGGAAAAAAGAAAACCAAAGGGAAGGAGTACTGGTCTCTCGGGGTCGAAAAAGGGGCGCATCCAAAGTTAGGAAGAGCCGAAGGGAGCTCATCTCCTTTCCGCAAATTCACATTTTAACCAAAAAGTAAAAGAAAAGAAGATTGATGCAAAATCCTCCTTGCCCCCGCTCCAAACGTCATTTCAAGGGGAGGGTAACGGAAAGGGAAAGGTAATCCCATCATCTTCATTAGGGGAACATAATAATGCCATTCTCTCTCAGGTTTTATCTTGCATCTCCCTGATCTTGCTCTCAGTAGAGGGGAAGGACGAGGATTTCAGTTCTATATACATATTATATATATGATTGTAAGAGGTTTATGGAGGGTGTCGATGGGAATTAGTTGGTGGGGCTGCGTTTTGCATTTGATATTTGAGTGAACGCAGGTCTGTCTCGAGAGATAATTAAATCTATAGAATAGAGAGAATAATGTACGAGCCTATTAGAGGACGCGATGATCCTGAGTTACAGAACAAGTGTGCAGTGCACTCCTCGGCTATTGAGGAGGATGAAGATGATGTTGAAATGGCCGTTCATGCAAGATCCAGGCCCGCCATTCCTAATGCCGCTGGTGGCTTCAATAAGATTCAAGAGGAAAGTTCCAAGCAAAAGCAACAACAACAACGTCTTGTCTCACTGGACGTTTTTCGCGGCATCACTGTGGCGGTAATTTTTCCCACCCGGCTTGTTTCTCTTATTCTTCTTCATTGTTTTTGTTTTTTAAAGTTTATATGCATATCTGCATTCGATCAAAATTGGAATTACTCTACACGGCCAGAGGGGATAGAGAGCAGACGACGTCGTCTTTCTCTGTCTTCAAATCTCAACAGTCAAAGTGGAAGGCTTTGTCTTATATTTTAATTAGGGACTAGTAGTCATTTATTATTTGAAATACATGAAAAACTATATTCTCTGCTCCCATTCATTCGGATAATCCCGTTGACGTTTTGGAAACGGAAAATTAACAGTTCCTTCACTCTTCCATTTGTTTTCATTTTTTCCCATGCCATCCCATCCCATCCCATCCCACATAAAGAAACAGAATTATAAATGGTATTTCTTTCATTTTCGTCTTTGTAATAGGAAAACCAGTAAAGTATTACACCGGCCGATGCTATTACTAAACCATCACTCGTTCGCATGATAAATAAATCCATGAGATCTTTGCAAAAATTACGTAACTCTATCCATCTCTTCATGATAAATAAACAACCTTTTCCTGAAATGGTCGCCTTGTGATCCTCATTGTTTGAGTTTATTTGCTGGTCTATACTTTTTATCTATCTGATATATATTTATTATGGTAAACGGTCATCGATGCAGAAGATTATGAAAGGGCATAATTATTTATACTTTTTTTCTGTAAAGAAAAGAAAAAAAGCGCAGGCACTATGAAAAGGGAAAAATTGAAGTCTTTTCCAAGTGCAAAGACGGTAGTCATGTTGAAAGAGAATGAGATTCTGATGCTAAAGACTGGATTAGGGAAGTCAACTCTATCTTCCTTTGTAACGCTCTACGCGAAAGAAATCCACAGTCACAATCTTAGTACAGAACTATACGAAAGGTTGATGCATAGTAGAAAACAGCTCAGATTTTACTATGTAAATACCGTTGAGGCACTGAATATTGGGAAAGAAAATAGGGGAATCAATGTTGGGCTATACTTTCGGTGCCATCTATCATCCTATAGGAATTGTTCTGGGGGAACTGCAGGAATTGTGTGTGCCGACTTTTAGTTTGCACTTATATGAACAAAAGTGAAAAACTTGGGGCTTGGATTGGTTAAAATCATAAATTGCTTAATCATTTGGTTTATGACAGTCTTCAGTGGTGCTATATGAACTTATACTAAAAGTGGAAATATGGGAGTTTGTTTGGCATGATATTTGTATGCACTGTATGCCTGAACTGCATTATGTGAAGATTGAATGCACACAAGTCCTGAACTGCATTACTTGTAGATTGAGTGGGGGAAAGTCATGTTTTTTCTAGGATTATGATGTCACTTGATTAATGCAAGGCGTATGCCCTGTTTTTCACTGACAAGGATCTACTCTCTACGTTTATGTTAAGTAATTCTTTTTTCTTTTTTTCTTTTTTCTTTTCTTTTCTTTTTTCTTTTCTGCCTATACTCTCTGCATATAGGCTAAATGTCATCTCTTTACAAAAAATTGTTTCTTCTCAATGCAGCTAATGATACTCGTGGATGATGCTGGTGGAATCCTGCCTGCTATTAATCATTCACCTTGGAATGGTTTAACCCTTGCAGATTTTGTCATGCCATTTTTCCTCTTTATTGTTGGTATTTCACTTGCACTTACCTACAAGGTACTTCTTGCTCTGCAAACGTTTTGCTCTTATTTTTGGCATCCAAGTAGTTGTCCCCGTAATATCCAATAAGGTCAATATGAACTGTTACTTTCATTCCTGTTCTCATTATAATTTTTTTTTTTTTGTTCAAGGCAGAAAAGAAAGTTATTTAGATCTTCATGAGATATTTTAGAAGTCTATTATCTTATTACACGGATGCTAGTTCTACTACTGTTTATCTCTGAGCCTAAGAAAAGTATTTTCCTCTACAGAAATTGTCATGCAGAGCTGTTGCAACCAGAAAAGCAATATTACGGGCTTTGAAGCTTTTAACATTAGGCATTTTCCTTCAAGGTCCTTTACTAGATCTTTAGCTTTTAGACCATAGTTTATAAGCCTTCTCAATGGCAGAATTCATCCATGTTGTTTCAGTTACCATGATGATGAAAGCAAACTGCTTCAGTAGTTGTAACAGTGTGTATTAACAATAACAATATTGAAGTTTGAAACAAAAAGCTATGTTATGCTCAATAATCTTGTGGGAAGTTTCATCAGAAGTGAATACTTAAATGGTTTCTGTACTAATGTGTATTGTCTCTCCTGTCCAGGTGGCTTTATCCATCGCATAAACGATTTAACTTATGGAGTGGATATAAAATATATGAGATGGATGGGTATACTACAGGTATATTTTCTAGTTTTCTCATGTTGAAATGTTTATTGTGCCAACCATAAGCAAGAAGTGGAGTTAGAGTGGGCTATAGTTTATTGCAACATATAACAGATGAAACGTGATAGCATATCTTAGTGCTTAATGTGATTTAATGTCTTCCCACAAAAGGCAACGCTTTGCCTGGCTCAAGAACTGTGCAAGATTTAATAAATCAATTTTTTGGATTGCCAATGAACATGCAGTGCATTCATCATCTCTAAAATAACACACCTTTTTTCCTTCTCCCTCTTTGACTCGCAGAGAATTGCAATAGCATATCTGCTGGCAGCATTGTCTGAGATTTGGCTGAAGGGTGATAATAATGTTAATTCAGGATCGTCTCTGCTCAGGAAGTATCGATTCCAGTGGTAAGTTTTATTCATTATACTGCTTATTAAATTCTTTCAGCTACAGACTTCTGGATTTCTGGATTTGAATTATGATACCTATTACTCTGTAGAGCCAGGTGAATTTAATATATAGTAATAAGGGAAATTTGGGACCATGTCTGGATTTTTTTGTTAATTCAAATAAACATCATGATATTTTTTATTTGTTGTGCAAGTAACTGAGAAGACAAATAGCTGACAAAGGAAGGCATAAAATAAGAATAGGAAAAGAAAAACAAAAGAAACTCTTGCGAGGAAAAAATTTGAGTACAACTAAGTTGCCCTTAATTTTGGAAGCTGAAATTGGTCATGATATGTTCATATATGGGGGTCATTACTGATATTCTGGAAATGAGGTGATTGCAAAGCCCCTTGATCACATTTAAATGCCAATGTTGCATTGCTTCCCCTATTTCAGATGTTGGCTTTTCTGTTTCTGTATATTGGTTTCATATGCACTGTCATAGTATTGTGTTAATTTGTTGTCTTTGACGTACACTACTCTCTCTCTCTCTCTAACAGGGCTTTGGCTTTGATGCTTACCACTCTATATCTTTCACTGTTATATGGCTTGTATGTGCCTGATTGGGACTTTCAGATTCCAATTGGAACTTCCTCTGCACCAAAATTGTTTACAGTGAGCTATAATCTTTTCTTCCCATCTTTCTAATTTATTTATATAACATTTAAGACTTCCGAGGTATGATTTTGCTTATGAAACTGGTGGCTGAATGGTTGTCTCTTTGGAAGGTCAAATGTGGAGTCCGTGGTGACACTGGTCCAGCTTGTAATGCTGTTGGAATGATTGACCGTAAGATATTGGGTATACAACATTTATATAAAAGACCAGTCTATGCAAGAACACAGGTATCCTGTTTTTAGAGTTACTTTCATTTGCCTTTTTTCTTTTTTTTTTCTTTTTTTTTGCAGTTTTTCCCTAATAAATTCATGTTTCCTTGTTTTTTTTTTGTTCACAGCAATGCAGTATTAACTCCCCAGACTATGGCCCATTACCTTCCGATGCTCCATCATGGTGTCAAGCCCCTTTTGATCCTGAAGGACTTTTAAGGTTCGTTCACAACTATTCCCTGTTGTCCACAAGGTCATTCTTCAACAACTATCATGCTATGCATTAGAGAAAAGTTGGTCGATTATATGGACAATTCGCTTGGTTTTTAAATGACAAAGGAGCCAATGCTACTTGGGCCATTGAATTATCTTATGTCTTGTTAATGGCGTCGTCGACTGAATCCTATCATCTCACAATCCTTAAGGAAGAGACATGGATAGTATAAATTATGGTTAAACTTGATTGTCTTTTGTGTTTCAACTTTGTGCTTTTGGAGTGACCACCCTCTTACTTTGTGTTTGTAGTTCAGTGATGGCCATTGTTACCTGCTTGGTTGGTTTGCATTATGGGCACATTATTGTCCATTATAAGGTGATAAATATTCATGTCAGATCATGTTTTCCTTTTCTCACTGAAGGTTTATCTTTGTGTCACAAATTCTTATCCACATTCAGGATCACAGAGATAGGATCCTTCACTGGATGATTACAACCTCTTGTCTCATTATCTTGGGCCTTGCCTTGGATTCCTGTGGTAAGTAGTCTGTGTACACTTTCTAAAAAATGAATATTTTGTAGCGGTTAGTAGTTGCACTGCTTGCAGTATATTCCATCATTAATCAATCTGCATCATTGTTGCAGGGATGCATTTAAACAAGGTTCTTTATACATTCAGCTACACGTGTTTCACTGCTGGTGTTGCTGGCATTCTTTTTGCTGGAATTTACTTGACGGTAGGATGTCTAGTCATCTTATGCGATCAATCTCATTTAACAAAGTTGTTTTACTTGGCGCATTTGCTTATTATTGTCGGCATGGATGTTTATTTTTGGTGAAACTATTACTAATATGACTGATTCCATTTTAATATTTTTTTCCACTCTCTAATCAAGAACAGAAGAGTGTAATTTGTTGAATTTGGTTGGTTCATGTTTTCTTCATCTTCTAGTTGATAATCACGGGGTTTTCGATCCTCAGGTTGATGTGTGTGGATATAGGCGCCCTACTGTGGTAATGGAGTGGATGGGGGTGCATGCGCTGATGATTTATATCCTTGCAGCCTGCAACGTCGTGCCCATTGTCCTCCTGGGATTCTATTGGAGGGAGCCTCAGAATAATTTTGTAATCTACTCTACTCCTGTTGGATGTTACTTGCACGCTCATTTAGTTGTGATCTGACAACCTTTTTCGTCTCTGGCAGCTTAGGTTAATTGGAGTTGGAACATAAAAGCGTAGCATTAAAGTTATAGCGGGTTACACTTTTCCCGCAACTATGCTGTCTGTGTCGAGGAAGTGGGGCCGGACTGCTGAACTACATCTCGTTTATTTTGGGTAGTTGCAGTTGGCGCTGAGAGAATTTTGGAGTTTGGGTCTTTGAAATTGGAGGCAAACTCTCTCTTTCTTTGATGAATACACACTCTCCAATGGAGCTTCTGTATAAATATGTAGGCAGAACCTCGAAACAAGATATAACTTTGTCTGAAGTTTCGTCATAAGATAGATGCCTTGATCTTTATGATGATAATTCTCAGTATATATGATGCTACTTTTTAAATTTGATGGTAATCAAATAAGAATGGTTTTTTTTATTCAAAAAAAAAAAAAAAAGTATGCATGCCTTTCATCAGAGAGCTTAATTAGGAAACATGTAATACATTTTATTCAAATGAAATAAAGGAAGAGAAGATCATCAAACAACCCAATTGTCAAAACCCACAGCTGAAAATTGAAATGATTGAAAAATGAGCAATAAAATCAAATATCCAAAAGACATTTGGTTGGGATGTCAATGGTGAGGAGAGGATGAAGGAGATTCATGATAGTGAGGATATATGGTGTATATGGTCTGCGCTATAGTGAGGGCGAAGAGGAAGATTGCAGCAATAAAGGAGGGAATAGCCCATGGATTTCTGAAATAGGTATGAAAGAGATTGGCACGCCACTGGTTGGAGGGCTTCTTGCAGTAGTCACCGACTCTTTTATGCACCACATAGAGGCTACTCTATGGGTCGAGAGTTATATCCTTGGAGAGTGAGTTGAAGAGTTTGGCAACGGCTTTGTCACTACCGATGGCATTCTGTATGATCCTGCTCGAGTGTAGAAGGGCAACGTCCTTGGCATTGTCAATGATGTTTTCCATGAAAAATATATAGGACGTAATCTCGTTGCCTGCCCCTACATGGAAACGCTCAAAGGCTATAAGGTACAAGAACATTGACATGGAAACGCTCAAAGGCTATAAGGTTCAAGAACATTGACTCCGTGGCATCATCCACAACGATGACTGGGAGCCTAAGGACCCCGCCAGTGAAGGAGATGTCTTTGAGGCTCCCACTTGTGCTTTTCTTGAACCTGATTCCGGCTTCATAAAGCTCTGCAGCAGATCGAATGATCTCGTCACCACCAATTGCGTGGTTCACTCCGGCCGACTTCCTTTGACGTGATTTTTGCCTGGGGTTTTCCCGAAGCAGGCTCTTCCTATGCAGATCCAATACGTGCAAGCATTTACCCATCTTTGAAATGCGAGTGTTGGGTGAGAGGGAGCAGAACTGGAGTATGAGGTTGTTGACAAACTCTTTATCCTGTGATATAGTTAAAATTCAGTTAAAATTCAAAACGAGAACCAATGATTTGGTTATGTGGGCAGAAAAAATAAACAAACAAAAGGAATTTCACCTTCGCCTCATTGTTCTAGACATGAACCAGCCGGTCAAGAACCAGCATTGGCAGCTGATTTTCAAGCATCAGCATGTCACGCTTGATATATGGCATGAGATAGAGCTTCCCATGATTGCTGGATATTGGATCAGTGGGAGCATAGTCATCCAAAACACTAGTCGAGGTACGCAGGATTTCAAGCATAAAACAGCCGTCCAGAATCATTAGTTGCAGGAATCTGGGAGTGTCATATTTCCACACCGGATCAAGCGGCTCATACGAGTCTTTCAACTCTTGCACCACTTGGGCTAAAGCGTTGATGAACAATTCAAGAGGTTTTCTGCATCTCTTTAGGAAATGGAGGAGTGCTCGGTGCTTGTGCTCCTCCATCTGGTTTAAATGCTTTTTCCCAAGATGGTAAGGCCCGAAGGAGACTGCCTGAGGTATGTACTCCTTTGTGTTTAGGTCTGTGACGCGTGCCGGTACTTTGTAGATTGAACTCTTTTGCCACCGCTCCATTTCAGTTGAAGTATATATATCCGCCATGTTTTCGAGTTCATCATTAACTTGTATCATCCATTCCATTACTTTTCAGGAACGATCAAATGATCGATCCGCATGCGCATGCGCCTTCCCCTTTCTTTTCTTTTTCTTTTCCTTTAGTCCCACACTCATTCCCGTCGTCTCTCCTTCCGCTTCCATTTATACATTTTCGAGGATCGGAAACAGACATCTCAAGCATCCAACTTTCAGCAATTAATTGATTCTCACGTCATAATAGATGCCCAAGATATAGAAACTGCTTAATTTGTTAACATTTGATTGATCGATGGCATCCCTAAAGCTGAACAGCCAATGGGGGCAAGAAGCTCAAAAGCCGTGCGGCATTCCTTTCTTGTAGTGTTTGTGATACTTTCCCTTTATATCTATCTTTTCTTCTTTTTTTTTTTTCTTTTTTTTTTTTGAATACTCTGCAAACCTCCCGAGACAAGAAATCGAGTAAACACCACCACAATCTCATTAAACTATACCTTTTACCAATTTTTGCCAGCGAGCAAACTCGAAATCGGCTCGTATAAGCTCTATTTGATTATTAAACGAGCTGTTCGTGAAAACAACATGAAGCTGAGAGAGATCACAACAGAGAGAGAACCGAACCCAGTGAGTAATGTGTGAAAGAAGTTCCAGCCATTGGGAGCAAAAGAGTTACAATTTTGTCTTACCCATTAAGGTTTGATTGCAAAAATTATATCAATTTGTAAGATTTTGTTTAAGGTTGAGTTTTGGTTTGGATCTCCCACTGTGAGTATCAACGAGTTTTGTTATTGAGTGATTTGCCCTGGGCCAAACTACTCGAGCTCGACACAATCTTAAACAAGTCGAGCCCGGACAAGGGAAGAATTGCAAAATGCAAAGCGTTTGATATTGCGATTTAAAAAACGCATAATTTAAAATTCAAAATGAAATTCACAAAATTTCTATAAGCAGGCTAAATGTGCTTATTTGAAAATGCACGAATTTAAAGCAAATTAACGATTTCAAATAACAAATATTTGGCGCAATAATTACCAAATTTTCAAACATGAATGAATAAATTTCCACAAATACTCACCTAAAATATGTTAAAAACCTATCTTCTTTATTATATGTTTGTTTGAAATCTTTGTCCCCACCAAAAAATAAAAAAAAAGCACGTATAAAAACAAGTAATATGGCAAGATACCATTTCTTAAGTAGAAAACTCAAAGTTAATGTCAAATTATAAGTCATACTTTTGTTTGCAAAAGTGTTAAAAAGGAGGCTCATAGACAATGTTAGTTATTTTACCGCTATAAACAAATGTCCTTATTGATAATTTGTCCATGAAATTACAATTATATGCTAATATTATTCAAACTCCATTATAGAAAAAATAATTTTTAACATGTTTTACTAAACGCAATTTAAAAAAATAACGATTTCAAAAACACAATTACAAAAATTGTACTTACTAAAATTGCAATCTCAAACAAACCCTAAGAATATATTAAAATTGCATTAAGAAATAGAATTTTAAACCTAAAAATAGCTTTGCAGTAATTTTCCCTTGCGTTTTAGTCATTATTATAGTAAAAAAGTCATAAATTACTTTTGGAGTTGTTTACGAAACAAACCAGACTTCAGTTTGGCACAATTTTTTTAGTACTAAAAACATTAACACTAAGAGAAAATTACAATTTACCCCCCTAAAATTGACAGTGTTTTTTAATTCGAACACTAAAGTTTTAAATTTTTGCAATCCACCCCCCAAAAGTTTCAAAATTTTCAATTTGACCAATTGTATCCAAAACTTCTCATATTGCCCCTAATTTTTATTTTTTATTTTATTTTTTTTTAAAAAAAAAAAAAAATTTAAAACATTCAGGGTGGCTCTTTGGCCGGCAATTTGGGAATTTTGAGATAATATAGGTCGAATTGAAAAAAATTGAAACTTTGTAGGGATGGATTGCAAAAATTGAAATTTTAATGTTCCAATTAAAAAACGCTGTCAACTTTAAAAGGGTAAACTATAATTTTTCCTTTTAACACAATCTCAAGTCTCAAGCAAGCTCTAAATATATTTAATAATTCAATAAAAAGAGCATTAATGCAGAGGAAAACGGAAAACTGAATCTCACACCACAGAAAGCTAAAACTTTCATCGTGCTTGGTTAAAATGGAAGTGATAATAAGATTTGGTTGGGCAAAACGTTGTTTTCATCTCAAGTATTAGACGATTAGAGTCAAAAGAAAATGCTGATTATAAACTGGAAACCGAAAGATAATCTGAGGCAATACCGATACGTTATCAGTAACCGCCCTTAAGGTCATTGACCACATCATATGGAATGGGAGTGACTGTCTCCAGGGTAGCACCGGCAAGTGGCAACCATGAATCCAGGCTTGGGTCCTTGAGGTTGTCTCTTGGTGCTGATTTTTTCCCCACAAGCTTTGGCCTCTGCCTTCAGCTGATCATTCTGGATTCTTCTCAGTTTGAAGTCCTCCCCACACCTCGATGGCTGAAAATGTTCCACCCGCACATGTATCCTCTTCCTAATAATCCTGTTCGCAACCTAAGTAACAGCCCCAAAGATTACCAAAATTTACATCCACGGCCATGGAAAAATCAAATAACAAACACCTTGAAAAACTTAATAACATTCATTAACCGGCAAAAAGGCAAGAAGCCCAAGGCCTAGCAATGGTGTGCAAGTTCACAGCTAAAACTTGTTCATTGGTCATCCAGGGAACTAAAATCCACCAAAATGAAAATACCCTCTTTCAACAAGGAAGCATTTACTCGTGCAATTAAGACAAATGATATCCCATCTTAACAAATACCACCACAGGCATGCAATGCAATTGGACATTGATCTGCCGAGAGATGATAGCTGGGTAATATGGACAGACATTATGGGAGGCATACAAATGCAGACAAACTAGACAATATTGGGTATTATAAGCAAAGCATTTTGTAAGGATGCGACAGAATTGAACTGCCTAATTGAGTTGTAAATAAAACACAAACAGGAAAGAAGATATTTTGAAGGAGGAAACCTGCTTGTTGATTTCGACGCCGACGGCACGCTTGGTGACGTTCTAAATGCTACCGGTGCGGCCATGGTAGACCTTGTGGGGCATGCCAATGTGAACGGCGCCGTTAACGCTAACGTCCACGTACTCCCCAATTTTGTAGGTCTTCAGATAGGTAGAGAGCGGGATGCAACCCTTCCTCCTGAAGGGGCGAGCGAACAGATCCCTCGTCCTCGATCGAAGACCAGCCGGCATTGTGTGGTAACCGCTAGATCTCTCTCCGCCTCTCGATGCTCTTCCCATTTTATATAGCTCACGTCTATCGACTCTCTTCTTACTGTTTGTTTAATATGGGCTTGGGCCCAATTACTCCATTACCCCTTTGTTGGGCTGGAGCTTAAAGTGGTTAAGGTGGGCCCAACCCAGAAAACCAATGGCAATGGTGCACGGGAGATAAGACATGAGGTTGGATGGCCGTGAACCATAATTCATCAACATCCTACACAACCACAGCCATAAGTTGAATGAGAGGCTATCGACAATCTCATCCTCTCCATATTATCTACCCTCAACCTCATCTAATTTGAACTCACATTTCCCACTAGCGCTCCTACTGCTGCAGCTGCGCTTGGTACACAACCATGGCTTCTGCTACTCTCTCTGTGGCCAAGTCGTCTCTCAAGGTCTCTATCTTTTGACTATCTATCTATTCATCTTCTTCAGCAAGCAACTATATATATATATATATGTTCTTGTCTCTTACAATTGCTCTTCTTCTTCTTCCACAATTAATTAGCTCCTGTATTCAGGTCAACAATCAGGGGCTCTCCGAATTCGCTGGCCTTCGCAGCTCGGCAGCTTCTCTTCCATTTGCTCGAAAAACCTCCGAAGACTTTCTCTCTGTCATTGCCTTCCAGACCTCAGCTGTGAGTCTGAATTTCCCTCTCAGGCGTCCTTATATTATATATGTGTGTGTAGGACTAAAGACACGTACAACATGAATATATGGTTTGAAATTCTTGCTTACACAAGTAAAAAATAATCAGAATCGGAATGAGCTAGCTATATCAGTGCTGGCCTCTTGGGCCTGATCAGCCAATGCTAACCTGAAAACTCAGAGGAATCATTATAAGTTTGATGAGCTGATTTTCACCACCGATAGTAAACACTAGCTAGCTAGTAATGATCATTTGGACAACCACTTGGATGCTTTGGTCCCAGCTCACTATGAATGATTTGACCAATTTCCGTCGTTCGTTTTCACTCTCTCTGGATCAAACTCTGCTGGTAATTAAGCAACAGAAAATGTGGTTTCGGATAAATGATTTAGGCAATATGAAACTTGGTGTCATGTCGGATCTCATGATCATAGGTAAATTTGTTGTGGTATATATATGTACATATATATTCGAATATTTTACATTATTTTTCAATTAATTAATATGCCTCAATGTTATGTAATACATACATACATACATGTACCCAACTGAATCACGTCTAGGCTCTAGGCTCTAGGCCAAAATTAATTGGATTTAATTATCAACTTGGCACATATTGAGTACTATTGATCAGCTTTATTAATGTTGTATATAGGTCGGCGGAAACGGGGGTTACAGGAGGGGAGTGGTAGAGGCAAAGCTGAAGGTGGCGATCAATGGGTTTGGGAGAATCGGAAGGAACTTTTTGAGGTGTTGGCATGGCAGGAAGGACTCCCCGCTGGATATCATTGCCATCAACGACACAGGGGGTATCAAGCAGGCTTCCCATCTTCTCAAGTACGACTCAACCCTCGGCATCTTCGACGCTGACGTCAAGCCCGTCGGTGATAATGGCATCTCCGTTGATGGAAAGGTCATCAAGGTCGTCTCCGACCGCAACCCAGTCAACCTCCCCTGGAAGTAATGTCATTAATTCTTTTTTTTTTTTTTTTTCTTTTGTTCTTTTGTTTTTAAATAAAAAAATAAAAATAAAACTCTGAACGTAACCAAAATGGATGGTTTGCTCAGAGAATTGGAGATAGACCTGGTGATAGAAGGAACGGGAGTGTTTGTGGACAGGGAAGGTGCTGGAAAGCACATACAGGCAGGGGCCAAGAAGGTGCTCATCACTGCTCCTGGGAAAGGAGATATCCCCACTTACGTGGTCGGTGTTAATGCTGACTCTTACAACCCGGCCGAGCCCATCATCAGCAATGCCTCTTGTACCACCAATTGCCTCGCCCCCTTTGTCAAGGTCCTCGACCAGAAATTTGGTAATTGCTTCCTTCCTTTCTCTTCTCTGCATCTTGCCTTCCTAATTTTTGTAACCATTATGCCTGCAGACGCTTCCTTGCAATAATATTAAATGTTCAAAAGCGTATAGGTTGCTTCTCCCTTGGTGTTCCATGATCTTGCTCTGGCATTCCTTCCTAATTAAACCTTTTGCTCTGTACGTTAAAAACAATTTCAATGCTTCACAAAAAAAAAAAAAAAACCTTCCCTACAATTTATTTCGGCCTACAAATTTGATAGAAAATAAGTTGATTTTCTAACTATAAAGTCTAATGAATCTGTAATGTAATATCCTTAATTACGTACCAATTGGTGATAGAAGTAAAAAGTTTGTCAATTTCAGCACAATCGCCTTCATATATCTTCTCGATTGGTTTAATGGCATGTCCATATATAACGTGGATAATATCTTATATATATATATATATATATGTTAGGCATCATCAAGGGTACCATGACGACCACCCATTCCTACACTGGAGACCAAAGGCTTCTTGATGCAAGCCACCGTGACCTTCGTCGTGCACGGGCTGCAGCTCTCAACATAGTCCCAACTTCCACAGGTGCTGCAAAAGCTGTGGCCCTTGTTCTTCCTAGTCTCAAAGGGAAGCTGAATGGCATTGCCCTCCGTGTGCCCACGCCTAATGTCTCAGTTGTGGACCTTGTTGTTCAAGTGTCAAAGAAGACCTTTGCAGAAGAGGTAAACGCAGCCTTCAGAGACACTGCTGAAAAGGAACTCAAGGGTATTCTATCTGTGTGCGACGAGCCTCTTGTCTCAGTGGACTTTCGGTGCTCTGATGTTTCCTCAACTGTTGACTCTTCACTAACTATGGTCATGGGAGATGACATGGTAAAGGTTATTGCTTGGTATGACAATGAGTGGGGTTATTCACAGAGGGTCGTTGATCTTGCAGACATTGTTGCCAACAACTGGAAGTGATCGATCTTCAATTCCCTTATCCCTAGCCTGCTGTTAATCAACTTCCTCCCCAGTTTTTCTTGTAGATTTCTGATTTCAACCATATGTAATCAGATCATGTGAACCTCTTTTCTTTTTTGATGAGTTCGAGTTCGAGTTCGAGTTGAATTTATTACAAAACATTAATCAGAAAAGTGTGTTTGTGCATAAACTTAAACACAAAAATAAATGTTCCTCACTCTCGCTTAATCCTTAAGTCGTTATTTGCTTTGCATTAATTCTCATCAATTCGTATATATGTACCGAGTTATAGCAAATACGCCTCCACAAACACTTTTTGATGTTTAATTGCGTTTTACACGAAATAAAAGCACAAATTTTCTATTCTACCAAAGAGATTAAAGTTTTGTTTCTACAAAATAGCAAAACTTAATAATAATCACAAACAAAAGCACCTAAATTACAGCCATACACACACACGCAACCGGTGCTTTGCACCTTACTAGAATATATGCCAGCTTAGGTGTAAGTTGTCACTAGTAAATTATCATTGGGTTTGTCATTGATCATTATTGAATGATTTTAAGAGCCTCATCAATCTTGTATGGACACAAAAGGAACTTATAGAATTATTCGTAAATGCCTACCTTTCGTTCTCATTTTTTTCATATGCGACTCTCTTCTTTCTAAACATTTAAACCCTTTTCATTATAAAAACTTTCTAAATTGAAACCATACTTGCATTAATTTTGAATACACTCTAATAATCTATATATGGATCCCCCTTCAAAATAATAAAGGTAACGAGGATGGCATGGTAGACAAACTCTGAACCAACTATCTTGCAATCATGTTTTCTTCTCTTTAGGTAGTTTTAAAAGCCCACATATACATTGAACTTTTAGTCTATAACTTAGTTTCAGGTAGCACCACCTCCAACACTCATATAAGTAGACATATTACAAGTGTCAATATAATCAATACACTTCAACATAAGCATAATATAAGCCTATTAGGTGGATACTACACAACATCCACGGTTACAATACAAATACCAAGCACCTTAACCTCTGGACATACTAATTTAATTTATGGTGCTTGTGATCACAACATATAATGTAGTTCAACTCATTGAATTCAAAATCTTGATATTCAAAGTGTTGAGAGTTGAGTTTTCAATATTGGTGAACATTCCCTAAAGGCTTTAATCTCATCCCTTCGATGTTTTCTACATCAAATTCCTTGCAATCCCTTTAGTTAATGAATCTGCTAAATTTAAACTAGACCTTCCAAAATCAATTAATGCAATTACGTAATTGTCCTACATAACTATGTCTTATGCCAACATGCCTAGCTAGATTGGTCATTATAAATATGGTTATATGCTCATGACAGTGTTGCTTGACCGTCGCAATGTAAATGTATAGGAGGTATAAGTTTAGGCCAAATAAAAATATTTTTGCAAAGGCGCTATCAAAGGAAAAGTTTCACTTGTCAAATAATTATTTATCTAAAAAAATTGAGATAGTTGAAATAAGTTTTAAAATAATCATTTAATTAATACTTTAATATTCTCTCTCATATGTGAGACCCAACAACACGTGAACTATTTTAATTGAAATGTGTGTAAATGATAGAGACAATAGTCAAACTCAAGATCTTTACTCTAATACCCTAATAAATTTGACCATCCTCATTGACTATTAGTATCTATATATACATACAAAGATGCTAGAGAATAATAGGAAAGAATACAGAATATTTGGAAAGAAACAAAAGGGTCTTGATACTACAAAGCATGCTCGGAGTTTTTTTTTTTTTTTTTTTTTTTCAACACTAAGAAGGAGTGTTAAAAAATAATGCATTTTGATGTTGAAGTTATAGAATTTAGCCATGCATGTCTCATTGTAGATGCTAATGGACAAGTCCATTGTATTTTCTGAACATTGGAAATTATATATATTATACTGAGAATGTAAATTGTACTCCACATCCTAGGAAGATGTGAAAGCAATAGTAAGAGTAGTCTAGAATCTATAAATATCCCACATGAAATGCCTCGCAAAAAAGAACAAAAACTAGTCTTTTTACTTCTTCTACTCGTCATTCTCAAAACTAGGGGTGGCAAAATGAAAAACTGACACGACCTGATTACGACTTGCAGGTATCCGTTACACGATTAGCCTATATTCAGACACGACTTGTTTAGCTAAACGGGTAATCGGGTTTAACATGATTATGACACGAAAATAACTGGGTAACCCAACACAACCCGTTTTACCCATTTAAAATAACCGGGTCTAATCAGATAGACACGACCCAACACGATCCGATTACCCTAAACTATAAAATTTAAAATTCAAAGAGCAGGAGGAGGCCCAGGAGGTTATTCTAATTTATACCCAGATGAAAGGGTTTCATAAATTTATACCTAGTGGCCCAGCACAATTGTAATGCCAACTCTGTCTACAAAAGAAAACAAACAGGAAAATAATCCATCATAACAAATTAACAACAGAATCACGGCGCTAACACTGGCCACCGTGAGTATGAAATTAGTTAACGCCATTTGGTTGTGCTTTCTTTTGGTTCCGAGCCGAAGAGAAAGACCCAAATCAGTGTTAAAAATCGCCCCCTTCAATTGTGCAGCAAGTCAAAAAGAACAAACAGAGAATT
>NC_081544.1:36729503-36744377 GCF_901000735.1 Corylus avellana | reverse complement strand
AAAGTTCCAATTTTTTTCAATTCGACCTATATTATCCAAAAATTCCCATATTGCCGGCTAAAGAGCCACCCCGAATTTTTTTAAAATTTTTTTTTTTTATAAAAAATAAAAAATAAAAATTAGGGGTAATATGAGAAGTTTTGAATACAATTGGTCAAATTGAAAAATTTGAAACTTTTGGGGAGTGGATTGCAAAAATTGAAACTTTGGTGTTCAAATTAAAAAACACTGTCAATTTTAGGGGGGGTAAATTGTAATTTTCCCTTAGTGTTAATGTTTTTAGTACTCAAAAAATTATGCCAAACTGAAGTCTGGTTTGTTTCGTAAACAACTCCAAAAGTAATTTATGACTTTTTTACTATAATAATGACTAAAACGCAAGGGAAAATTACTGCAAAGCTATTTTTAGGTTTAAAACTCTATTTCTTAATGCAATTTTAAATATATTCTTAGGATTTGTTTGAGATTGCAATTTTAGTAAGTACAATTTTTGTAATTGTGTTTTTGAAATCGTTATTTTTTTAAATTGCGTTTGGTAAAACATGTTAAAAATTACTTTTTCTATAATGGAGTTTGAATAATATTAGCATATAATTGTAATTTCATGGACAAATTATCAATAAGGACATTTGTTTATAGCAGTAAAATAACTAACATTGTCTATGAGCCTCATTTTTAACACTTTTGCAAACAAAAGTATGACTTATAATTTGACATTAACTTTGAGTTTTCTACATAAGCAATGGTATCTTGCCATATTACTTGTTTTTATATGTGCTTTTTTTTTTTTTTTTTTTTTTTTTTGTGGAGACAGATTTCAAACAAACATATAATAAAGAAGATAGGTTTTTAACATATTTTAGGTGAGTATTCTTGGAATTTCATTCATTCATGTTTGGAAATTTGGTAATTATTGCGCCAAATATTTGTTATTTGAAATCGTTAATTTGCTTTAAATTCGTGCATTTTCAAATAAGCATCTTTAGCCTGCTTATAGAAATTTTGTGAATTTCGTTTTTAATTTTAAATTATGCGTTTTTTAAATCGGAATATCAAACGCTTTGCATTTTGCAATTCTTCCCTTGTCCGGGCTCGGCTTGTTTAAGATTGTGTCGAGCTCAAGTAGTTTGGCCCAGGGCAAATCACTCAATAACAAAACTCGTTGATACTCACAACGGGAGATCCAAACCAAAACTCAACCTTAAACAAAGTCTTACAAATTAATATAATTTTTGCAATCAAACCTTAATGGGTAAGACAAAATTGTAACTCTTTTGCTCCCAATGGCTAGAACTTCTTTCACACATTACTCACTGGGTTCGGTTCTCTCTCTGTCGTGATCTCTTTCTGCTCCATGTTGTGTTCACAAACAGCTCGTTTAATAATCAAATAGAGCTTATACGAGTCGATCTCGAGTTTGCTCGCTGGCAAAAATTGGTAAAAGGTATAGTTTAATGAGATTGTGGTGGTGTTTACAGAGTATTCAAAAAAAAAAAAAAAACAAAAAAAAGATAGATATAAAGGGAAAGTATCACAAACACTACAAGAAAGGAATGCCGCACGGCTTTTGAGCTTCTTGCCCCCATTGGCTGTTCAGCTTTAGGGATGCCATCGATCAATCAAATGTTAACAAATTAAGCAGTTTCTATATCTTGGGCATCTATTATGACGTGAGAATCAATTAATTGCTGAAAGTTGGATGCTTGAGATATCTGTTTCCGATCCTCGAAAATGTATAAATGGAAGCGGAAGGAGAGATGACGGGAATGAGTGTGGGACAAAAGGAAAAGAAAAAGAAAAGAAAGGGGAAGGCGCATGCGCATGCGGATCGATCATTTGATCGTTCCTGAAAAGTAATGGAATGGATGATACAAGTTAATGATGAACTCGAAAACATGGCGGATATATATACTTCAACTGAAATGGAGCGGTGGCAAAAGAGTTCAATCTACAAAGTACCGGCACGCGTCACAGACCTAAACACAAAGGAGTACATACCTCAGGCAGTCTCCTTCGGGCCTTACCATCTTGGGAAAAAGCATTTAAACCAGATGGAGGAGCACAAGCACCGAGCACTCCTCCATTTCCTAAAGAGATGCAGAAAACCTCTTGAATTGTTCATCAACGCTTTAGCCCAAGTGGTGCAAGAGTTGAAAGACTCGTATGAGCCGCTTGATCCGGTGTGGAAATATGACACTCCCAGATTCCTGCAACTAATGATTCTGGACGGCTGTTTTATGCTTGAAATCCTGCGTACCTCGACTAGTGTTTTGGATGACTATGCTCCCACTGATCCAATATTCAGCAATCATGGGAAGCTCTATCTCATGCCATATATCAAGCGTGACATGCTGATGCTTGAAAATCAGCTGCCAATGCTGGTTCTTGACCGGCTGGTTCATGTCGAGAACAATGAGGCGAAGGTGAAATTCCTTTTGTTTGTTTGTTTTTTCTGCCCACATAACCAAATCATTGGTTCTCGTTTTGAATTTTAACTGAATTTTAACTATATCACAGGATAAAGAGTTTGTCAACAATCTCATAGTCCAGTTCTGCTCCCTCTCACCCAACACTCGCATTTCAAAGATGGGTAAATGCTTGCACGTATTGGATCTGCATAGGAAGAGCCTGCTTCGGGAAAACCACAGGCAAAAATCACGTCAAAGGAAGTCGGCCGGAGTAAACCACGCAATTGGTGGTGACGAGATCATTCGATCTGCTGCAGAGCTTTATGAAGCCGGAATCAGGTTCAAGAAAAGCACAAGTGGGAGCCTCAAAGACATCTCCTTCACTGGCGGGGTCCTTAGGCTCCCAGTCATCGTTGTGGATGATGCCACGGAGTCAATGTTCTTGAACCTTATAGCCTTTGAGCGTTTCCATGTAGGGGCAGGCAACGAGATTACGTCCTATATATTTTTCATGGAGAACATCATTGACAATACCAATGACGTTGCCCTTCTACACTCGAGCAGGATCATACAGAATGCCATCGGTAGTGACAAAGCCGTTGCCAAACTCTTCAACTCACTCTCCAAGGATATAACTCTCGACCCATAGAGTAGCCTCTATGTGGTGCATAAAAGAGTCAGTGACTACTGCAAGAAGCCCTCCAACCAGTGGCGTGCCAATCTCATTCATACCTATTTCAGAAATCCATGGGCTATTCCCTCCTTTATTGCTGCAATCTTCCTCTTCGCCCTCACTATAGCTCAGACCATATACACCATATATCCTCACTATCATGAATCTCCTTCATCCTCTCCTCACCATTGACATCCCAACCAAATGTCTTTTGGATATTTGATTTTATTGCTCATTTTTCAATCATTTAAATTTTCAGCTGTGGGTTTTGACAATTGGGTTGTTTGATGATCTTCTCTTCCTTTATTTCATTTGAATAAAATGTATTACATGTTTCCTAATTAAGCTCTCTGATGAAAGGCATGCATACTTTTTTTTTTTTTTTTTGAATAAAAAAAACCATTCTTATTTGATTACCATCAAATTTAAAAAGTAGCATCATATATACTGAGAATTATCATCATAAAGATCAAGGCATCTATCTTATGACGAAACTTCAGACAAAGTTATATCTTGTTTCGAGGTTCTGCCTACATATTTATACAGAAGCTCCATTGGAGAGTGTGTATTCATCAAAGAAAGAGAGAGTTTGCCTCCAATTTCAAAGACCCAACTCCAAAATTCTCTCAGCGCCAACTGCAACTACCCAAAATAAACGAGACGTAGTTCAGCAGTCCGGCCCCACTTCCTCGACACAGACAGCATAGCTGCGGGGAAAGTGTAACCCGCTAAAACTTTAATGCTACGCTTTTATGTTCCAACTCCAATTAACCTGAGCTGCCAGAGACGAAAAAGGTTGTCAGATCACAACTAAATGAGCGTGCAAGTAACATCCAACAGGAGGAGTAGAGTAGATTACAAAATTATTCTGAGGCTCCCTCCAATAGAATCCCAGGAGGACAATGGGCACGACGTTGCAGGCTGCAAGGATATAAATCATCAGCGCATGCACCCCCATCCACTCCATTACCACAGTAGGGCGCCTATATCCACACACATCAACCTGAGGATCGAAAACCCCGTGATTATCAACTAGAAGATGAAGAAAACATGAACCAACCAAAATCAACAAATTACACTCTTCTGTTCTTGATTAGAGAGTGGAAAAAAATATTAAAATGGAATCAGTCATATTAGTAATAGTTAAAATAAACATCCATGCCGACAATGATAAGCAAATGTGCCAAGTAAAACAACTTTGTTAAATGAGATTGATCACATAAGATGACTAAACATCCTACCGTCAAGTAAATTCCAGCAAAAAGAATGCCAGCAACACCAGCAGTGAAACACGTGTAGCTGAATGTGTAAAGAACCTTGTTTAAATGCATCCCTGCAACAATGATGCAGATTGATTAATGATGGAATATACTGCAAGCAGTGCAACTACTAACCGCTACAAAATATTCATTTTTTAGGAAGTGTACACAGACTACTTACCACAGGAATCCAAGGCAAGGCCCAAGATAATGAGACAAGAGGTTGTAATCATCCAGTGAAGGATCCTATCTCTGTGATCCTGAATGTGGGTGTGGATAAGAATTTGTGACACAAAGATAAACCTTCAGTGAGAAAAGGAAAACATGATCTGACATGAATATTTATCACCTTATAATGGACAATAATGTGCCCATAATGCAAACCAACCAAGCAGGTAACAATGGCCATCACTGAACTACAAACACAAAGTAAGAGGGTGGTCACTCCAAAAGCACAAAGTTGAAACACAAAAGACAATCAAGTTTAACCATAATTTATACTATCCATGTCTCTTCCTTAAGGATTGTGAGATGATAGGATTCAGTCGACGACGCCATTAACAAGACATAAGATAATTCAATGGCCCAAGTAGCATTGGCTCCTTTGTCATTTAAAAACCAAGCGAATTGTCCATATAATCGACCAACTTTTCTCTAATGCATAGCATGATAGTTGTTGAAGAATGACCTTGTGGACAACAGGGAATAGTTGTGAACGAACCTTAAAAGTCCTTCAGGATCAAAAGGGGCTTGACACCATGATGGAGCATCGGAAGGTAATGGGCCATAGTCTGGGGAGTTAATACTGCATTGCTGTGAACAAAAAAAAAACAAGGAAACATGAATTTATTAGGGAAAAACTGCAAAAAAAAAGAAAAAAAAAAGAAAAAAGGCAAATGAAAGTAACTCTAAAAACAGGATACCTGTGTTCTTGCATAGACTGGTCTTTTATATAAATGTTGTATACCCAATATCTTACGGTCAATCATTCCAACAGCATTACAAGCTGGACCAGTGTCACCACGGACTCCACATTTGACCTTCCAAAGAGACAACCATTCAGCCACCAGTTTCATAAGCAAAATCATACCTCGGAAGTCTTAAATGTTATATAAATAAATTAGAAAGATGGGAAGAAAAGATTATAGCTCACTGTAAACAATTTTGGTGCAGAGGAAGTTCCAATTGGAATCTGAAAGTCCCAATCAGGCACATACAAGCCATATAACAGTGAAAGATATAGAGTGGTAAGCATCAAAGCCAAAGCCCTGTTAGAGAGAGAGAGAGAGTAGTGTACGTCAAAGACAACAAATTAACACAATACTATGACAGTGCATATGAAACCAATATACAGAAACAGAAAAGCCAACATCTGAAATAGGGGAAGCAATGCAACATTGGCATTTAAATGTGATCAAGGGGCTTTGCAATCACCTCATTTCCAGAATATCAGTAATGACCCCCATATATGAACATATCATGACCAATTTCAGCTTCCAAAATTAAGGGCAACTTAGTTGTACTCAAATTTTTTCCTCGCAAGAGTTTCTTTTGTTTTTCTTTTCCTATTCTTATTTTATGCCTTCCTTTGTCAGCTATTTGTCTTCTCAGTTACTTGCACAACAAATAAAAAATATCATGATGTTTATTTGAATTAACAAAAAAATCCAGACATGGTCCCAAATTTCCCTTATTACTATATATTAAATTCACCTGGCTCTACAGAGTAATAGGTATCATAATTCAAATCCAGAAATCCAGAAGTCTGTAGCTGAAAGAATTTAATAAGCAGAACAGCATAATGAATAAAACTTACCACTGGAATCGATACTTCCTGAGCAGAGACGATCCTGAATTAACATTATTATCACCCTTCAGCCAAATCTCAGACAATGCTGCCAGCAGATATGCTATTGCAATTCTCTGCGAGTCAAAGAGGGAGAAGGAAAAAAGGTGTGTTATTTTAGAGATGATGAATGCACTGCATGTTCATTGGCAATCCAAAAAATTGATTTATTAAATCTTGCACAGTTCTTGAGCCAGGCAAAGCGTTGCCTTTTGTGGGAAGACATTAAATCACATTAAGCACTAAGATATGCTATCACGTTTCATCTGTTATATGTTGCAATAAACTATAGCCCACTCTAACTCCACTTCTTGCTTATGGTTGGCACAATAAACATTTCAACATGAGAAAACTAGAAAATATACCTGTAGTATACCCATCCATCTCATATATTTTATATCCACTCCATAAGTTAAATCGTTTATGCGATGGATAAAGCCACCTGGACAGGAGAGACAATACACATTAGTACAGAAACCATTTAAGTATTCACTTCTGATGAAACTTCCCACAAGATTATTGAGCATAACATAGCTTTTTGTTTCAAACTTCAATATTGTTATTGTTAATACACACTGTTACAACTACTGAAGCAGTTTGCTTTCATCATCATGGTAACTGAAACAACATGGATGAATTCTGCCATTGAGAAGGCTTATAAACTATGGTCTAAAAGCTAAAGATCTAGTAAAGGACCTTGAAGGAAAATGCCTAATGTTAAAAGCTTCAAAGCCCGTAATATTGCTTTTCTGGTTGCAACAGCTCTGCATGACAATTTCTGTAGAGGAAAATACTTTTCTTAGGCTCAGAGATAAACAGTAGTAGAACTAGCATCCGTGTAATAAGATAATAGACTTCTAAAATATCTCATGAAGATCTAAATAACTTTCTTTTCTGCCTTGAACAAAAAAAAAAAAATTATAATGAGAACAGGAATGAAAGTAACAGTTCATATTGACCTTATTGGATATTACGGGGACAACTACTTGGATGCCAAAAATAAGAGCAAAACGTTTGCAGAGCAAGAAGTACCTTGTAGGTAAGTGCAAGTGAAATACCAACAATAAAGAGGAAAAATGGCATGACAAAATCTGCAAGGGTTAAACCATTCCAAGGTGAATGATTAATAGCAGGCAGGATTCCACCAGCATCATCCACGAGTATCATTAGCTGCATTGAGAAGAAACAATTTTTTGTAAAGAGATGACATTTAGCCTATATGCAGAGAGTATAGGCAGAAAAGAAAAAATAAAAGAAAAGAAAAAAGAAAAAAAGAAAAAAAAAGAAAAAAGAATTACTTAACAATTAACATAAACGTAGAGAGTAGATCCTTGTCAGTGAAAAACAGGGCATACGCCTTGCATTAATCAAGTGACATCATAATCCTAGTAAAAACATGACTTTCCCCCACTCAATCTACAAGTAATGCAGTTCAGGACTTGTGTGCATTCAATCTTCACATAATGCAGTTCAGGCATACAGTGCATACAAATATCATGCCAAACAAACTCCCATATTTCCACTTTTAGTATAAGTTCATATAGCACTACTGAAGATTGTCATAAACCAAATGATTAAGCAATTTATGATTTTAACCAATCCAAGCCCCAAGTTTTTCACTTTTGTTCATATAAGTGCAAACTAAAAGTCGGCACACACAATTCCTGCAGTTCCCCCAGAACAATTCCTATAGGATGATAGATGGCACCGAAAGTATAGCCCAACATTGATTCCCCTATTTTCTTTCCCAATATTCAGTGCCTCAACGGTATTTACATAGTAAAATCTGAGCTGTTTTCTACTATGCATCAACCTTTCGTATAGTTCTGTACTAAGATTGTGACTGTGGATTTCTTTCGCGTAGAGCGTTACAAAGGAAGATAGAGTTGACTTCCCTAATCCAGTCTTTAGCATCAGAATCTCATTCTCTTTCAACATGACTACCGTCTTTGCACTTGGAAAAGACTTCAATTTTTCCCTTTTCATAGTGCCTGCGCTTTTTTTCTTTTCTTTACAGAAAAAAAGTATAAATAATTATGCCCTTTCATAATCTTCTGCATCGATGACCGTTTACCATAATAAATATATATCAGATAGATAAAAAGTATAGACCAGCAAATAAACTCAAACAATGAGGATCACAAGGCGACCATTTCAGGAAAAGGTTGTTTATTTATCATGAAGAGATGGATAGAGTTACGTAATTTTTGCAAAGATCTCATGGATTTATTTATCATGCGAACGAGTGATGGTTTAGTAATAGCATCGGCCGGTGTAATACTTTACTGGTTTTCCTATTACAAAGACGAAAATGAAAGAAATACCATTTATAATTCTGTTTCTTTATGTGGGATGGGATGGGATGGGATGGCATGGGAAAAAATGAAAACAAATGGAAGAGTGAAGGAACTGTTAATTTTCCGTTTCCAAAACGTCAACGGGATTATCCGAATGAATGGGAGCAGAGAATATAGTTTTTCATGTATTTCAAATAATAAATGACTACTAGTCCCTAATTAAAATATAAGACAAAGCCTTCCACTTTGACTGTTGAGATTTGAAGACAGAGAAAGACGACGTCGTCTGCTCTCTATCCCCTCTGGCCGTGTAGAGTAATTCCAATTTTGATCGAATGCAGATATGCATATAAACTTTAAAAAACAAAAACAATGAAGAAGAATAAGAGAAACAAGCCGGGTGGGAAAAATTACCGCCACAGTGATGCCGCGAAAAACGTCCAGTGAGACAAGACGTTGTTGTTGTTGCTTTTGCTTGGAACTTTCCTCTTGAATCTTATTGAAGCCACCAGCGGCATTAGGAATGGCGAGCCTGGATCTTGCATGAACGGCCATTTCAACATCATCTTCATCCTCCTCAATAGCCGAGGAGTGCACTGCACACTTGTTCTGTAACTCAGGATCATCGCGTCCTCTAATAGGCTCGTACATTATTCTCTCTATTCTATAGATTTAATTATCTCTCGAGACAGACCTGCGTTCACTCAAATATCAAATGCAAAACGCAGCCCCACCAACTAATTCCCATCGACACCCTCCATAAACCTCTTACAATCATATATATAATATGTATATAGAACTGAAATCCTCGTCCTTCCCCTCTACTGAGAGCAAGATCAGGGAGATGCAAGATAAAACCTGAGAGAGAATGGCATTATTATGTTCCCCTAATGAAGATGATGGGATTACCTTTCCCTTTCCGTTACCCTCCCCTTGAAATGACGTTTGGAGCGGGGGCAAGGAGGATTTTGCATCAATCTTCTTTTCTTTTACTTTTTGGTTAAAATGTGAATTTGCGGAAAGGAGATGAGCTCCCTTCGGCTCTTCCTAACTTTGGATGCGCCCCTTTTTCGCCCCCGAGAGACCAGTACTCCTTCCCTTTGGTTTTCTTTTTTCCTTTTTTCGCCCTTCTACTTCCCTCCTCTTCTTCTTTGCCGCTAATAAGTCGCTAACCCATTTATCGTCTTGGCATATTTATAGGAAAAGAATAAATATAGATCGGAAAGGAGAAACTTTTTTAATGAGTGAGTGAGTTTTATCTCCTCTTCTTTTTCAGTCAGAAGAGGAGATAAAACTCACTCACTCATTAAAAAAGTAAATGAATAAGCATTATTCTCCAATCCATCTTCCTTCCTTATTTGCCATTTCAGCATAGAATAAATATCTGTCGTGGGATGGGATGGCCACAGTGGTACTCGTACCTCCACGTCACAGATCGACTTCAATAAATATCCTCCTATCTATCTATCTATCTATCACCTTCTTATTTAAACTTAAACTGTTAAACATCTGAAAGAAAAAATATCTTTCCATACTAATGGATTAATACAACTGCTGTTACATTCCTAATAAATCTGTAATAGAGCCCCCGTATCACAAGGAAACAGCGCAAATCACGTAATATATTATCAAACTGATCGGACCAAATCTTTCATATTCCCTTCTTCGTGTACACATAAACTACTAATCTTGTTGGATTTATGTCAATCACCTATTCCTTGGGATTTCATTACACCAATGTGTATATATATATATATATATATATATATATATATATTGGATGAAGAATTATGAATTTATTTTTAATTTAATGTAGCAGTTCATAATTTGTGAAATAAACAACTAAAAATATTTGATTTATTAATGCAATTAATTAATGAATAATTTATCAATTATACACTCTTAACCATTTTATCACTCATGAATACAATTGTTGCTATTGATTACACTTTTGGGAAGTATTCCACACAATTATGTTACAAAGAATGGTAGTTAAACTTATCCAACATGAGAGCTCCCTATGGATACTTTATTCGCAAAAAGAAGAAAAGTAAAACGAGGGTGAAT
The DNA here is from genome assembly GCF_901000735.1 of Corylus avellana. NCBI lineage: Eukaryota > Viridiplantae > Streptophyta > Magnoliopsida > Fagales > Betulaceae > Corylus > Corylus avellana. The sequence continues at coordinate 36,733,827 of NC_081544.1, read as the reverse complement.
GGAAATTATGACTTTTTTTTTTTTTTTTTTTTTGTGATGTAACAATAAAAATGAGTCATTCAAAATTTTTTTATAAAAAAAAAAAAAAAAAAGTATGGATGAAAATGTTGATTTTTATTACCACACCATCAAATTGTATAATAGTCGTATAACAATATACTAAACATCATCAATCATTCTTGCCACAAACAGAAAGCAAAAAATTATGAAATTTTTTGATATAATGTCTCAAATATATATATCGTAATGAGAAGTTGCCCTGCTACACTTTCAAAAGGATCCACATATTAAATGCTAATGTTGTTATCAAGGCTGCAGTTCCTTGGCACTCGTACATGCGTAGACAAAATTAAAGAATCCTAGTGAATTAGGTTTACATGTCGAAAGGTCACCCAACATGTATAAGAGGGAGCAGGTGATCTCACTATCAGGCCTTTGTTAAAAAATGGATTGATAATTTGGTAGAAATAGTGGTCCAAATTATGTAGTAGCAGCAGCATGAATCGAGTGACCAATGACCATCATGTTGCGGTTAAGACTTAAGACCAGGTTAGTTAAAGTGGAAAATAATAATAATAAAATAAAAATTATTAAAAAAAAAAAAAAAAGCCGCTGCTTTCATAAGCTCCACCATAGAATATATATATATATATATAGCACTATTTGTTCTTTCAAATTTCCCCGCAAATGCAATGGCAATAGAAATGGATATTATACATTGTGAAGTGTCTTTTCAGCAAAGCAACAAGGGAAATTGATTATTTAGCGTGTTTAATAAATTAATATGCATGCCATGCCACCACCTAAAACAGACCACGCCACAATATTAACAACAGGATGACACATCGCTGACGACCAACGCCACAATATTAACAACAGAAGAGTGGAGTAAATGTTCAAATGATGCCATCGCTGACGACCAACTAGTGCTCAAGCTGTCATAGGAAAATAGGCAACACTCTACTCCACCTCCATGCAATCAACTTCTGCAGATTGACAACCAGAACGAACGAGCAAATATATGCGGAGGGGCGGGTTTAATGTTAAGAAGACAAAATTCATTTTCTACGGATCTATGTCCTCTCTCACATTGTGGACTTGTTTTAAGCTTCCTCCTAACTGATGCCTGAAAATTCTTCTAAGTCTCTTCTATGTAACTCTATATATGTTTAGGCACAACTCTTCTGCAATTACACAAGCAAATGAGAATTGTGCACGTATATGTCACAATTTCTTTAGAAAATATTATTACCTTTTCAACTGGCTTGGGCAAGAAGATCTTTTGGAATCGGACTCAGTTCCAACCTGAAATAGTTGTGAGAAATTAAATTTCCAGTCACTCTCCGTTACAATCAGAGAAGAAACAAAACATGACATCAGCAAGACACGTACAATTGAATTAATACTAATTAATATTGTGAAATCCAGTCCATAATGCACCAGCAAGGCTTAGAAATTCAAGTAACTTTCTGTCTTTGATGACATTCACATATATCACTGGATGAATCTAGCGGCTGTAGTGGAGGTTGTAAATGGGTTAGAGTTTGCAGTTTGGTTCCAGATCTTAGATGCCATTCCGATCCTGAGCTTCTCAAGATTATAAGGAAAGAACAAATCCAGAGAAGCACAAATGTCTAGATTGCCTATGGCTGGCCAGGGGTAGCCAAAACCATCCACTAATTTTATTTTATTTTTTTTCTTCTTAAAAAAAAAAAAATCATATTAATGAAACATACGAGACACTTGTCAAATTGGACAAAAATACCAACTACATTTATCAAATGTCCACAAGTATTATTTGCAATACCTTTTTTAACCGATGAGTCTGTTTGATGTATCGTTAAACCACATGTACTAAAAAGGTAATTGAACCTTAAAAGAAAAGAAAAAAATTATATTTAGCTTCTACGTTTTCCTTCGATTTCAATTTACACTGTGTTTCCAATTTGGACAATCAAGTCATTAGGTTTTCTCATGGTTTAAATAAATCTCTATGTCATTTTTATCTTCAAAATTAATGATTTTCCATATGCCACATTTGATACACCATGCTCACACTGCTCAGTGTCAATGCCACTTCAACAAATTTGTCACATCAGTCAAGTGCCCCGTCATCCACACACACACACACGCACATATATATATATATATATATTTTTTTTTAAAAAAAAAAAGTAAAACACCCCGCCAACACTGAGTGAAAGAAAAAAACAGAGCGGCGTTGAAGATCCTACCCCTACCCACAACGTTTGCTTCAGTCTATCCCTTCCCCTTTTAGCTCCCACACCCACTTGAGCTGGTCCTCCATCAGGCTTTCAAGTCAATCATTCAAAAAAGGCTCATGAAGTAACATCCTCCATGTTAAACTTTTCAATTCTATTTGCAGCCCAATTGTCCATTTTCTTCACAAAGTCACAATTCTTCCAATAGTCACTCCATACTCTGTGAACGCATTAATGGGCTCATCCTTGACACTAAACTCGTCTTTTTTCTCCTCCATAAAACGTGGATTTGGTTGATGGCAACGCCTATTCACACCACCCATGGCGGCAAATTGTTTGATTAATGCTATAATTTGGTTTTCAAACCGCTCAAATTGCTCATCCAATCGTTGCAAACACCATGTCAGCTACTCATCACGTGTTGTCTCCTCGTGTTCGTACAATTCACCAATACTTGCTTGTTGGTTTCCTCCTCCATGCGGTCCTCTACAAGCAATGGTAGGAAACAAAACCTTGGGTACTCATACTAACTTGGTTTCCTCCTTCAAGCTTTTGATGAAAAATAGAAGAAAATTCACCTTTAGTGAGTTTCTTACCGAAAATTGAGAATAAACAACATGTGAGCCAAACCGTCCTTATTAGGCCTAAATAGAAAATAGGGACACAACCCTAAAAATTCAAAAGACTAAAACATCTTGACGCACTCGATCAATCAAGCTGCAAGTTAATACAACAAAACCCTAAAACCCTAACGAACCATCTTTGGTTGATCGGGCATAGACTGAGTCATCGACCGAGCATCTCGAGTTATACAACTAGGACTTGATGCATCACCTTGGTCAATCAAATTAAGGCCAAGGCAATGACCCAAGCCCTTGGGAATTGATACCAAATATCATGATGCGTTCTCAGTCAATTGAGAATTGCCCATCAATCGATTGAGAATCTCGTGTCCAGTCTTCTTGTTTGCCTCTTGGTCTACATCACAAATCCTCTTCAATGTGTTCTTTCTCACATACCTTTTAAATCTCGCTCCTACTTGAGCTAGTCCTTAATCTTTGTTTTAGTTCAATCTGTACTAGACTAACAACCATGAAATTCGCATTTCTCAACCAAATCCCACACTCAAATTTGATTCTCATTTCTATTTCATACCCCACTTTCTCTGTATTTCAACTCCCAAGATCTTTTGCCCCCAACATACCCATCAACTATCGTTGCCACTTGAGCTAACTCAATCTCGATTCTAGCTCAATGTCTCAAATAATCTTGAAAATCCACTCAACTAACTAAACCCCACCTTTGCTCCACTCTTTCCCATTTCATGATCCATTCCCTCAAGAATTCCTCGCTCAGATCCATATTCGCCTCCTCTCTCTTTGGATGTCCAATATTCTTTACAGTGAATATGGATCTGAGAGACGCTGCAGCAGAGATGAACTCAAGCAGACACCACGGGGTAGGAGTAGGATCCTCAACGCATCTCTTTTGTTGTTTCACATATTGTAGGTGGGATTTTTTTTCTTCTTTTTACCGCGTGGATGACAGGGAACTTAACTGACATGGTAAATTTGTTGACATGGTACTTACACTATGTGCATGGCGTGTTCACTGTGGCACAAAAAATTGTTGAAGTGACATATGGACCTATTTGAAACCTAACAAAACAATAATAGTATATCAAAGACAGAGAACCTCTACTTAAACCACTCCTATTGGTACCCATTCCAAGGCAATCAAAGTATTGGCCAAGCTAAAAAAAAAAAGAAAAAAAAAAAAGCAACGTAGAATATTAACCGAATGATAAATAGAACAAATTGCCTTGAAATAAATGGGAAGGAAGCTTAACTTGAATGATAAATACGATTATACACGAGGTTCACACCAAAGACGAGTGGAGATGTATGATTAGTTCCAAAACAACAATGTAAATGATGATCAACTGAATCCAGCTCTTGTAAAAAAACAATGTGCCTTAAAGATATACTCTTATGCTTCTAATTGTAAATGTGTACTTGGGACGACGAGTTTAATATTTTCAAACTTGTTTCATCTTATATTTTCGTTATTAAGACCTTCAAGGGTTAGATATCTGCATGCAC